>NW_027462584.1:0-54061 GCF_050947455.1 Rhinoderma darwinii
CAATCAAGAAGCTCCTGGTGGAGGCTGCCTCCTCCCCTACTGCCCCAGGGTGTGTTTACTGATAGCAGAGCTTCTCCTATCTACCCTGAGGACATACTGCTAAGTCCGGCAGAGAGGCGTACGTTTAGTTTACTGTAAGAGCGGTCACACTATGGAGCCTCTACTGTAAGAGCAGTCACACTATGGAACCTCTACTGTAAGATCAGTCACACTATGGAGCCTCTACTGTAAGAGCAGTCACACTATGGAATCTCTACTGTAAGAGCAGTCACACTATGGAACCTCTACTGTAAGAGCAGTCACACTATGGAACCTCTACTGTAAGAGCAGTCACACTATGGACCTTCTACTGTAAGAGCAGTCACACTATGGAACCTCTACTGTAAGAGCAGTCACACTATGGAACCTCTCCTGTAAGAGCAGTCACACTATGGAACGTCTACTGTAAGAGCAGTCACACTATGGAGCCTCTACTGTAAGAGCAGTCACACTATGGAACCTCTCCTGTAAGATCAGTCACACTATGGAACCTCTACTGTAAGAGCAGTCACACTATGGAACCTCTCCTGTAAGATCAGTCACACTATGGAACCTCTACTGTAAGAGCAGTCACTCTATGGAACCTCTACTGTAAGAGCAGTCACACTATGGAGCCTCTACTGTAAGAGCAGTCACACTATGGAACCTCTACTGTAAGAGCAGTCACACTATGGAACCTCTACTGTATGAGCAGTCACACTATGGAGCCTCTACTGTAAGATCAGTCACACTATGGAACCTCTACTGTAAGATCAGTCACACTATGGAACCTCTACTGTAAGAGCAGTCACACTATGGAGCCTCTACTGTAAGAGCAGTGACACTATGGAGCCTCTACTGTAAGATCAGTCACACTATGGAGCCTCTACTGTAAGAGCAGTCACACTATGGAACCTCTACTGTAAGAGCAGTCACACTATGGAGCCTCTACTGTAAGAGCAGTCACACTATGGAACCTCTACTGTAAGAGCAGTCACACTATGGAACCTCTCCTGTAAGATCAGTCACACTATGGAACCTCTACTGTAAGAGCAGTCACACTATGGACCCTCTACTGTAAGATCAGTGACACTATGGAACCTCTCCTGTAAGATCAGTCACACTATGGAACCTCTACTGTAAGAGCAGTCACACTATGGAACCTCTACTGTAAGAGCAGTCACACTATGGAACCTCTCCTGTAAGATCAGTCACACTATGGAACCTCTACTGTAAGAGCAGTCACACTATGGACCCTCTACTGTAAGAGCAGTCACACTATGGACCCTCTACTGTAAGAGCAGTCACACTATGGAACCTCTCCTGTAAGATCAGTCACACTATGGAACCTCTACTGTAAGATCAGTCACACTATGGAGCCTCTACTGTAAGAGCAGTCACACTATGGAGCCTCTACTGTAAGAGCAGTCACACTATGGAACCTCTACTGTAAGAGCAGTCACACTATGGAACCTCTACTGTAAGATCAGTCACACTATGGAGCCTCTACTGTAAGAGCAGTCACACTATGGACCCTCTACTGTAAGATCGGTCGCACTATGGAGCCTCTACTGTAAGAGCAGTCACACTATGGAGCCTCTACTGTAAGATCAGTCACACTATGGAGCCTCTACTGTAAGATCAGTCACACTATGGAACCTCTACTGTAAGAGCAGTCACACTATGGAGCCTCTACTGTAAGAGCAGTCACACTATGGAACCTCTACTGTAAGAGCAGTCACACTATGGAACCTCTACTGTAAGAGCAGTCACACTATGGACCCTCTACTGTAAGATCAGTCACACTATGGAACCTCTACTGTAAGATCAGTCACACTATGGAGCCTCTACTGTAAGAGCAGTCACACTATGGAACCTCTACTGTAAGATCAGTCACACTATGGAACCTCTACTGTAAGAGCAGTCACACTATGGAGCCTCTACTGTAAGAGCAGTCACACTATGGAGCCTCTACTGTAAGAGCAGTCACACTATGGAGCCTCTACTGTAAGATCAGTCACACTATGGAGCCTCTACTGTAAGAGCAGTCACACTATGGAGCCTCTACTGTAAGAGCAGTCACACTATGGAACCTCTACTGTAAGAGCAGTCACACTATGGACCTTCTACTGTAAGAGCAGTCACACTATGGAACCTCTACTGTAAGATCGGTCACACTATGGAACATCTACTGTAAGAGCAGTCACACTATGGAACCTCTACTGTAAGATCGGTCACACTATGGAGCCTCTACTGTAAGATCGGTCACACTATGGAACCTCTACTGTAAGATCGGTCACACTATGGAGCCTCTACTGTAAGAGCAGTCACACTATGGAACCTCTACTGTAAGATCGGTCACACTATGGAGCCTCTACTGTAAGAGCAGTCACACTATGGAACCTCTACTGTAAGATCAGTCACACTATGGAACCTCTACTGTAAGAGCAGTCACACTATGGAGCCTCTACTGTAAGAGCAGTCACACTATGGAACCTCTACTGTAAGAGCAGTCACACTATGGACCTTCTACTGTAAGAGCAGTCACACTATGGAACCTCTACTGTAAGATCGGTCACACTATGGAACATCTACTGTAAGAGCAGTCACACTATGGAGCCTCTACTGTAAGATCGTCACACTATGGAACCTCTACTGTAAGATCGGTCACACTATGGAGCCTCTACTGTAAGAGCAGTCACACTATGGAACCTCTACTGTAAGATCGGTCACACTATGGAACCTCTACTGTAAGAGCAGTCACACTATGGAACCTCTACTGTAAGAGCAGTCACACTATGGAACCTCTACTGTAAGATCGGTCACACTATGGAGCCTCTACTGTAAGAGCAGTCACACTATGGAACCTCTACTGTAAGAGCGGTCACACTATGGAGCCTCTACTGTAAGAGCAGTCACACTATGGAACCTCTACTGTAAGAGCAGTCAGACTATGGAACCTCTACTGTAAGAGCGGTCACACTATGGAACCTCTACTGTAAGATCAGTCACACTATGGAGCCTCTACTGTAAGATCAGTCACACTATGGAACCTCTACTGTAAGAGCAGTCACACTATGGAACCTCTACTGTAAGAGCAGTCACACTATGGAGCCTCTAAAACGGCTCCAAAAACGTCCCAAGAAGTCTCCTGCAAAAACACAGCGCCGCGAAAAACGCTCCATCGGAACAGAACTCCATTTTCCCATTGAAATCAATGGGCAGATGTTTGGAGGTGTTCTGCTTCCGATTTTTCGGGCGTTTACGGCCATGTGAACATACCCTTACAGCGCATTGTAGGCATCTCTAGCTGAAATCACAATTCAATTTAGGATTAGATACAGTAGCTCAGCAGACAGTATCACACATGATAGGATTAGATACAGTGGCTCAGCAGACAGTATCACACATGATAGGATTAGATACACAGCTCAGCAGACAGTATCACACATGATAGGATTAGATACACAGCTCAGCAGACAGTATCACACATGATAGGATTAGATACACCGCTCAGCAGACAGTAACACACATCATAGGATTAGATACAGGGCTCAGCAGACAGTATCACACATGATCGGATTAGATACACAGCTCAGCAGCCAGTATCACACATGACAGGATTAGATACACAACTCAGCTGACAGTATCACACATGAAAGGATTAGATACACGGCTCAGCAGACAGTATCACACATGATAGGATTAGATACAGGGCTCAGCAGACAGTATCACACATGATAGGATTAGATACACAGCTCAGCAGACAGGATCACACATGATAGGATTAGATACAGCAGCTCAGCAGACAGTATCACACATGATAGGATTAGATACAGCGGCTCAGCAGACAGTATCACACATGATAGGATTAGATACATTGGCTCAGCAGACAGTATCACACATGATAGGATTAGATACACAGCTCAGCAGACAGGATCACACATGATAGGATTAGATACACGGCTCAGCAGACAGTATCACACATGATAGGATTAGATACAGGGCTCAGCGGCCAGTATCACACATGATAGGATTAGATACACAGCTCAGCAGACAGGATCACACATGATAGGATTAGATACACAGCTCAGCAGGCAGTATCACACATGATAGGATTAGATACAGCGGCTCAGCAGACAGGATCACACATGATAGGATTAGATTACACAGCTCAGCAGACAGGATCACACATGATAGGATTAGATACACAGCTCAGCAGGCAGTATCACACATGATAGGATTAGATACAGCGGCTCAGCAGACAGGATCACACATGATAGGATTAGATACAGTGGCTCAGCAGACAGTATCACACATGATAGGATTAGATACACAGCTCGGCAGACAGTATCACACATAATAGGATTAGATACACAGCTCAGCAGACAGTATCACACATGATAGGATTAGATACACAGCTCAGCAGACAGGATCACACATGATAGGATTAGATACACAGCTCAGCAGACAGTATCACACATGATAGGATTAGATACAGCAGCTCAGCAGACAGTAACACACATGATAGGATTAGATACACAGCTCAGCAGACAGTATCACACATGATAGGATTAGATACACAGCTCAGCAGACAGGATCACACATGATAGGATTAGATACACAGCTCAGCACACAGTATTATACATGATAGGATTAGATACACAGCTCAGCAGACAGTATCACACATGATAGGATTAGATACACAGCTCAGCAGACAGTATCACACATGATAGGATTAGATACACAGCTCAGCAGACAGGATCACACATGATAGGATTAGATACACAGCTCAGCAGACAGTATCACACATGATAGGATTAGATACACAGCTCAGCAGACAGGATCACACATGATAGGATTAGATACAGCGGCTCAGCAGACAGTATCACACATGATAGGATTAGATACACAGCTCAGCAGACAGTATCACACATGATAGGATTAGATACACAGCTCAGCAGACAGTATCACACATGATAGGATTAGATACACAGCTCAGCAGACAGTATCACACATGATAGGATTAGATACACAGCTCAGCAGACAGTATCACACATGATAGGATTAGATACAGCAGCTCAGCAGACAGTAACACACATGATAGGATTAGATACACAGCTCAGCAGACAGTATCACACATGATAGGATTAGATACACAGCTCAGCAGACAGGATCACACATGATAGGATTAGATACACAGCTCAGCACACAGTATTATACATGATAGGATTAGATACACAGCTCAGCAGACAGTATCACACATGATAGGATTAGATACACAGCTCAGCAGACAGTATCACACATGATAGGATTAGATACACAGCTCAGCGGACAGCATCACACATGATAGGATTAGATACACAGCTCAGCACACAGTATTATACATGATAGGATTAGATACACAGCTCAGCAGACAGTATCACACATGATAGGATTAGATACACAGCTCAGCAGACAGGATCACACATGATAGGATTAGATACACAGCTCAGCACACAGTATTATACATGATAGGATTAGATACACAGCTCAGCAGACAGTATCACACATGATAGGATTAGATACACAGCTCAGCAGACAGTATATCACACATGATAGGGTTAGATACACAGCTCAGCAGACAGTATCACACATGATAGGATTACATACACAGCTCAGCAGTCAGTATCACACATGATAGGATTAGATACACAGCTCAGCAGACAGTATCACACATGATAGGATTAGATGCACAGCTCAGCAGACAGTATCACACATGATAGGATTAGATACACAGCTCAGCAGACAGTATCACACATGATAGGATTAGATGCACAGCTCAGCAGACAGTATCACACATGATAGGATTAGATACACAGCTCAGCAGACAGTATCACACATGATAGGATTAGATACACAGCTCAGCAGACAGGATCACACATGATAGGATTAGATACAGCGGCACATAGTGCATTTCTATTGGTTGAGCGGTCTCTTGTATACATTGTGTCTGATCCTCGTCAGGTGAGTGATACATTGTTTCCAGCACAGGTCGGTGGACTTGTTGAGTCTTTCTGCTTGTGAGGTTTATGATTGCGCTGCTGTTGCTAGGCGACGTCTGCCCATTGTCTATTATTACATTATATGATATATCGCTGCACATGTTTTGTTTTATAGCCGCAGGCCTGACATTTTCAAGGCAATTTTCTGGGTTGTCTTCCTCTTCCCTCCCGTCAGTATTTTCGGATCACACGTTTCGCGGTTCTGTTCGTGTAATTTTCGCTAGTAATGTCAATCAGAGCGTCACATGACCAGTAATGAGCGGTCTCCATAATGCAGAACAGTAATTGGCGTGAAGACTTAATTGCTCTATAGTCGGCCACCATGGGGTTAATAATGACTGCTGCGTCGTTCTTCTCATCCATAATCTGGATCACACGGCACTGATTGTTTCTGCGCCATCGCCGTTCACGTTGCGTTTACCATCTCCAGGCTGGTACGTGGACTCTACTAAATGGCGCCAACCGATGTCTATTTTTAGACTATTGTGCGCCAGTTAATACCGTAGATTTGCCGCAGCGTGATGTGGATGAAGCAGGTCGGACGCCATATTCATAGTAAACACCTGGTTTATAGGGCGATACGTTACAGAGAATCGGGGGCTGTCGGGGGGGGGGGGAGGGTGTGGGGGGTCCACGACATCTTGATAAATAATGTTCAGGTTTTGCCGCTGTGTTTTCTGCTGTTTTTTTTATTCCGGGACAGTTTGTTGCGTTGTTTGCGGATTATCGCATCTCCGCTGCGTTTCGCTGCTTTGACGCTTCCATTTACAGCGCTGAGGGCGAGAGAAGCTGGAAATGAGAAACTGCAGAAGTTTTAAAGCGGCCGGGTCATTAAATGTGTCCCGTGCCGTGATGTAGGAAAGTGCGTCCATTTAGCAGGCAGAGCGGGGGATTAAGCGATGTCTCGGTAATGATATATGTCCGCCACTTGCCAATATATTCATTGATGTTACACTTTGAGGGAAGGAAACGTGACTGGAATAGGAAGTGGCGGCGCGCAGAACACGGCAGCGATGTGACAGTGTAAACTCCCGGCTCTGCGCTTATCAGATGTGACACAGATTGAATCAGCGCAGATCACGCGGATCCCCAGATCTGCACATCAAATCGCAAGATTCAGCAAAAGCCAAACAACAATCTACCTGCAGAATAACAAAAGCTTCAGATCTTCCCGCGGCTCCTGTCAGGGGGTCGGGGTCTCACTTAGAAACGGCGCAACAATGAAGAGCCATTCTGAGCCTCAATGTCCCAGGACGTCACCGCAAGTTATACACATCCCGGCCCCCAATATCCTCCAGTCATAGAAAGTTATACACATCCCGGCCCCCAATATCCTCCAGTCATAGAAAGTTATACACATCCCGGCCCCCAATATCCTCCAGTCACAGAAAGTTATACACATCCCGGCCCCCAATATCCTCCAGTCACAGAAAGTTATACACATCCCGCCCCCCAATATCCTCCAGTCACAGAAAGTTATACACATCCCGGACCCCAATATTCTCCAGTCACAGAAAGTTATACACATCCCGGCCCCCAATATCCTCCAGTCACAGAAAGTTATACACATCCCGCCCCCCAATATCCTCCAGTCACAGAAAGTTATACACATCCCGGCCCCCAATATCCTCCAGTCATAGAAAGTTATACACATCCCGGCCCCCAATATCCTCCAGTCACAGAAAGTTATACACATCCCGGCCCCCAATATCCTCCAGTCATAGAAAGTTATACACATCCCGGCCCCCAATATCCTCCAGTCACAGAAAGTTATAAACATCCCGGCCCCCAATATCCTCCAGTCACAGAAAGTTATACACATCCCGGCCCCCAATATCCTCCAGACACAGAAAGTTATACACATCCCGGCCCCCAATATCCTCCAGTCATAGAAAGTTATACACATCCCGGCCCCCAATATCCTCCAGTCACAGAAAGTTATACACATCCCGGCCCCCAATATCCTCCAGTCACAGAAAGTTATACACATCCCGCCCCCCAATATCCTCCAGTCACAGAAAGTTATACACATCCCGGACCCCAATATTCTCCAGTCACAGAAAGTTATACACATCCCGGCCCCCAATATCCTCCAGTCACAGAAAGTTATACACATCCCGGCCCCCAATATCCTCCAGTCACAGAAAGTTATACACATCCCGGCCCCCAATATCCTCCAGTCATAGAAAGTTATACACATCCCGGCCCCCAATATCCTCCAGTCACAGAAAGTTATACACATCCCGGCCCCCAATATTCTCCAGTCACAGAAAGTTATACACATCCCGGCCCCCAATATCCTCCAGACACAGAAAGTTATACACATCCCGGCCCCCAATATCCTCCAGTCACAGAAAGTTATACACATCCCGGCCCCCAATATCCTCCAGTCATAGAAAGTTATACACATCCCGGCCCCCAATATCCTCCAGTCATAGAAAGTTATACACATCCCGGCCCCCAATATTCTCCAGTCACAGAAAGTTATACACATCCCGGCCCCCAATATCCTCCAGTCACAGAAAGTTATACACATCCCGGCCCCCAATATTCTCCAGTCACAGAAAGTTATACACATCCCGGCCCCCAATATCCTCCAGTCACAGAAAGTTATACACATCCCGGCCCCCAATATCCTCCAGTCATAGAAAGTTATACACATCCCGGCCCCCAATATCCTCCAGTCATAGAAAGTTATACACATCCCGGCCCCCAATATCCTCCAGTCACAGAAAGTTATACACATCCCGGCCCCCAATATCCTCCAGTCACAGAAAGTTATACACATCCCGGCCCCCAATATTCTCCAGTCATAGAAAGTTATACACATCCCGGCCCCCAATATCCTCCAGACACAGAAAGTTATACACATCCCGGACCCCAATATTCTCCAGTCACAGAAAGTTATAATCATCCCGGCCCCCAATATTCTCCAGACACAGAAAGTTATACACATCCCATACCCCAATATTCTCCAGACACAGAAAGTTATACACATCCCGGCCCCCAATATTCTCCAGTCACAGAAAGTTATACACATCCCGGCCCCCAATATTCTCCAGTCATAGAAAGTTATACACATCCCGGCCCCCAATATCCTCCAGTCACAGAAAGTTATACACATCCCGGCCCCCAATATTCTCCAGTCATAGAAAGTTATACACATCCCGGCCCCCAATATCCTCCAGTCATAGAAAGTTATACACATCCCGGCCCCCAATATTCTCCAGTCACAGAAAGTTATAATCATCCCGGCCCCCAATATTCTCCAGACACAGAAAGTTATACACATCCCATACCCCAATATTCTCCAGACACAGAAAGTTATACACATCCCGGCCCCCAATATTCTCCAGTCACAGAAAGTTATACACATCCCGGCCCCCAATATTCTCCAGTCATAGAAAGTTATACACATCCCGGCCCCCAATATCCTCCAGTCACAGAAAGTTATACACATCCCGGCCCCCAATATCCTCCAGACACAGAAAGTTATACACATCCCGGACCCCAATATTCTCCAGTCACAGAAAGTTATAATCATCCCGGCCCCCAATATTCTCCAGACACAGAAAGTTATACACATCCCATACCCCAATATTCTCCAGACACAGAAAGTTATTGTCGCAAAGGGTTCGTGGACCCAATGGGCCGTACCGTCTTGGTGGTATGGCAGCTGGCCAACAGGACGCAGGTCAAAGTCTATAGTTCGTATAGGGTACCTGTGGCAGCTCGGACAGTAGTGAGGCAGGAACTTGGCAGCAGGTGGACGTCAGGTGTGGAGAGACAGGTCAGGCATGGAATACAGCAAGCACGACACTAGATTCAGGAAACAGGAAGAGGAACAGGAAACCACTGGGAGCAGGAAACACTAGGGGGACAGACAGACTAGGGATACAACAACAAAGCTCATGCATAGAACTAGGGGGCTGGACCCCTCTTATAGTCCAGAGTACTCACATGTCAAAATCGAGGTCCGGTGCGCGCGTTGCCCCTTTAAGAGCGGGCACGCGCGCGCACACTACGGGACCCGGCATTGGTGAGTAGACGCGAGGGCTGCCTTCTCCTGAGGAGTAGGCTGCGGCTGTCAGGGGAGGAACGGAGCTGACAGCCCGCAGCCACGGACATGACAGTTATACACATCCCGGCCCCCAATATTCTCCAGTTATAGTTGATACGAGCGGCCCCCGCGTTACCGCCACAATCTGGAGGTTTGTATCCCCAGTGGTGGCAGCAAAATAGTAAATTGTCAAGAATTCTGTATCTATGGCCCAGAGAGAGACTGAGGAAGAAAGAGACAGACAGAGAGGTAGACAGAGAGAGCATTGAGAGCGCGGGTAACAATCACATAGAAGTTTACACCCACAAATCTTAATGACTTTCCAATCTTCACCACTGTTTGAATGTGGCGCCTGTGGGACTTTATGCTGTCCCCTGCCCTGTGACATCATCCCCTGCCCTGTGACATCATCCCCTGCCCTGTGACATCATCCCCTGCCCTGTGACATCATCCCCTGCCCTGTGACATCATCACTGACCCCGTCCCCTGCCCTGTGACCCCGTCCCCTGCCCCGTGATCTCATCCTCTGCCCTGTGACATCATCACCTGCCCCGTGACCCCGTCCCCTGCCCCGTGATCTCATCCTCTGCCCTGTGGCCCCGTCCCCTGCCCCGTGATCTCATCCTTTGCCCCGTGATCTCATCCTCTGCCCTGTGACATCATCCCCTGCCCTGTGGCATCAGCCCCTGCCCTGTGACCTCGTTCGCTGCCCGTGACGCCGACCGTCCCCTGCCCTGTGACATCATTTGTTTGCGCTGTGTGATGTCATGTGTAATCAGTTCTGGGAGGGGATGTTTTTGAGGCTGTTGTAATAAACCTCCAGGAATTGTTTCTTCTCCGTTTCTGGAGAGATGTAGAATTCTCTGTCACTGACCGGTATCTCATCAAACATTCATAGCGAGCCGGCATGAGCGCAATTTAGGCGATATTTCCATCACGTGACATATGTAAGACATACAGAAGAGGATTGTACACGCCGCACCGCAGGCCACTATTTAAAGGGGAAGTTACACCAGGCAGAGATCTCGGAAATGGCGAGGAATTGAAAGTCAAAGTCAATAATAAAGTTACAGAACTTCTCACTCCACAAAGTCTGGACGAGTTTTGGAAAGAGATTGTATTGTGGATAGTGTTGTGTCCGGTCCCGTGTGATCTGTTGTAAGTGACGGTAAGATCCTGTGGTGGATCCCGGTGTGCGGTTTATCCCCGGTGCCCTCACTCATCTTCTGCATGTCCCCTTGCGGGTTGTGTGGTGATCAGCGGCGTCACCCTCCACCGCAGCCCAGGAGAATTGATGTTCTCCTCATGTGGCGGCTTCTCCGCTGGTGACCAGATGAGGGACGGCTGTGATTTATACCGTGCGATAGTCGCTCAATCTCATCCGTCCTCCGGCCACGTTTACTGTGATTTAATGTAATGACCTCCCTGAGAGCAAATCTGCTCAGCTGATCTAAACTTCTGCCCTAAGTGCTTGATACCAGATCCACCCCCCCCCCCTCTGCGGCTCGGGATCTACTGGATTCATAATGGATCCTAAATGTTTCCATCACCTTTACTGTATATGAAGAAGGTCCAGGCTACAATGTTCACTGAATGTGATGTCCTTAGCGACCCCTGCAGGGTAATAAGGGTACTGCAGTGTGGTCAGTAGCATTATTGTTAGGCCTTATTCACATGAGCTTTGAATACGTGCGTGTGACGGCCATCATGCGGACCTATGTAAATCAGTGGGGCTGTTCACACGGCCGTTGTTTCTACGGAGCGTGAAGGGTCCGTGAAAAAAATATATCCTATTAGACTCTAGTCTATGGGGGATGCGTGACAACGCGTTTCGTACGGGTTCACCTTGGACGTGAAAAACTGCAGTTTTTTCCATCCAAGGTTTGCAACGCTCGTGTGAATGTAGCCTTACTGGTCTTGTGTCTAATTATGAAACTTTATCACATGACGACAAAACCTACAATCTAATGTATATTCTCATAAACCCCGATGAGTAGTGATCTTGAACTCAAATCATTCAGCTGAATATTAGTAGCAGCTCCTGCCCCAGTGGATATAGAAAACTGCAGATTAAAAAAAAGTTTGGTTCAGAGGCTTGCACTCGTATGTGAGCACTCGTTAACTAGCACTGCTCTCTTGCAGAACTTTTCTTGTGAGGACTGTGCCGGTCACTGGGTTCTTCTTTGGACTTTCCTTGCGTGGACTGTGCAGGTCCCTGGGTTCTTCTCAGGACTCTCCTTGCGTGGACTGTGCAGGTCCCTGGGTTCTTCTTTGGACTTTCCTTGCGTGGACTGTGCAGGTCCCTGGGTTCTTCTAGACTTTCCTTGCGTGGACTGTGCAGGTCACTGGATTCTTTTAGACTTTCCTTGTGAGGACTGTGCCGGTCACTGGGTTCTTCTTTGGACTTTCCTTGCGTGGACTGTGCAGGTCACTGGGTTCTTCTCTGGACTTTCCTTGCGTGCACTGTGCAGGTCCCTGGGTTCTTCTTTGTACTTTCCTTGCGTGGACTGTGCAGGTCCCTGGGTTCTTCTTTGGACTTTCCTTGCGTGGACTGTGCAGGTCCCTGTGTTCTTCTCAGGACACTCCTTGCGTGGACTGTGCAGGTCACTGGGTTCTTCTCGGGGCTCTCCTTTCATGGACTGTGCAGGTCACTGGGTTCTTCTCAGGACTCACCTTGTGTGGACTGTGCAGGTCACTGGGTTCTTCTCGGGGCTCTCCTTTCATGGACTGTGCAGGTCACTGGGTTCTACTCAGGACTCACCTTGCGTGGACTGTGAAGGTCACTTTGTTATTCTCGAGGCTCTCCTTTTGTGGAATGTGCAGGTCCTGGGTTCTTCTAAGGACTCTCCTTGCATGGACTGTGCAGGTCCCTAGGTTCTTCTCGGGACACTCCTTGCGTGGACTGTGCAGGTCACTGGGTTCTTCTCAGGACTCTCCTTGCGTGGACTGTGCAGGTCACAGGGTTCTTCTCGGGACTCCTTGCATGGACTGTGCAGGTCACTGGATTCTTTTAGACTTTCCTTGTGAGGACTGTGCCGGTCACTGGGTTCTTCTTTGGACTTTCCTTGCGTGGACTGTGCAGGTCCCTGGGTTCTTCTCAGGACTCTCCTTGTGTGGACTGTGCAGGTCCCTGGGTTCTTCTTTGGACTTTCCTTGCGTGGACTGTGCAGGTCCCTGGGTTCTTCTAGACTTTCCTTGCGTGGACTGTGCAGGTCACTGGATTCTTTTAGACTTTCCTTGTGAGGACTGTGCCGGTCACTGGGTTCTTCTTTGGACTTTCCTTGCGTGGACTGTGCAGGTCACTGGGTTCTTCTCTGGACTTTCCTTGCGTGGACTGTGCATGTCACGAGGTTCTTATCGGGACTCTCCTTGCGTGGACTGTGCAGGTCCCTAGGTTCTTCTCGGGACTCTCCTTGCGTGGACTGTGCAGGTCCTTGGGTTCTTCTCAGGACTCTCCTTGCATGGACTGTGCAGGTCCTTGGGTTCTTCTCAGGACTCTCCTTGCGTGGACTGTGCAGGTTCCTTGGTTCTTCTCAGGACTGTCCTTGTGTGGACTGTGCAGGTCCCTGGGTTCTTCTCAGGACTTTCCTTGCGTGGACTGTGCAGGTCTCTGGGTTCTTCTTTGGACTTTCCTTGCGGTGACTGTGCATGTCTCTGGGTTCTTCTCGGGACTCTCCTTGCGTGGACTGTGCAGGTCACTGGGTTCTTCTCTGGACTTTCCTTGCGTGGACTTTGCAGGTCACTAGGTTCTTCTCAGTACTCTCCTTGCATGGACTGTGCAGGACCCTAGGTTCTTCTCGGGACTCTCCTTGCTTAGACTGTGCAGGTCACTGGGTTCTTCTCTTCTTCTCTGGACTTTCCTTGCGTGGACTGTGCAGGTCACTGGGTTCTTCTCGGGACTCACCTTGCGTGGACTGTGCATGTCACTAGGTTCTTCTCGGGACTCTCCTTGCGTAGACTGTGCAGGTCCCTAGGTTCTTCTCGGGACTCTCCTTGCATGGACTGTGCAGGTCACTGGGTTATTCTCAGGACTCTCCTTGCGTGGACTGTGCAGGTCCCTGGGTTTAAATTTGGATTTTCCTTGCGTGGACTGTGCAGGTCACTGGGTTCTTCTCGAGGCTCTCCTTGCGTGGACTGTGCAAGTCCCTGGGTTCTTCTCAGGACTCTCCTTGCGTGGACTGTGCAGGTCCCTGGGTTCTTCTCAGGACTTTCCTTGCGTGGACTGTGCAGGTCTCTGGGTTCTTCTTTGGACTTTCCTTGCGGTGACTGTGCATGTCTCTGGGTTCTTCTCGGGACTCTCCTTGCGTGGACTGTGCAGGTCACTAGGTTCTTCTCAGTACTCTCCTTGCATGGACTGTGCAGGTCCCTAGGTTCTTCTCGGGACTCTCCTTGCGTGGACTGTGCAGGTCACTGGGTTCTTCTCGGGACTCTCCTTGCGTGGACTGTGCAGGTCCCTAGGTTCTTCTCGGGACTCTCCTTGCATGGACTGTGCAGGTCACTGGGTTATTCTCGGGACTCTCCTTGCGTGGACTGTGCAGGTCCCTGGGTTCAAATTTGGATTTTCCTTGCGTGGACTGTTCAGGTCACTGGGTTCTTCTCGGGGGTATCCTAGCGTGGACTGTGCAGGTCCCTGGGTTCTTCTCTGGACTCTCCTTGCGTGGACTGTGCAGGTCACTGGGTTCTTCTCAGGACTCTCCTTGCGTGGACTGTGCAGGTCACAGGGTTCTTCTCGGGACTCCTTGCATGGACTGTGCAGGTCACTGGATTCTTTTAGACTTTCCTTGTGAGGACTGTGCCGGTCACTGGGTTCTTCTTTGGACTTTCCTTGCGTGGACTGTGCAGGTCCCTGGGTTCTTCTCAGGACTCTCCTTGTGTGGACTGTGCAGGTCCCTGGGTTCTTCTTTGGACTTTCCTTGCGTGGACTGTGCAGGTCCCTGGGTTCTTCTAGACTTTCCTTGCGTGGACTGTGCAGGTCACTGGATTCTTTTAGACTTTCCTTGTGAGGACTGTGCCGGTCACTGGGTTCTTCTTTGGACTTTCCTTGCGTGGACTGTGCAGGTCACTGGGTTCTTCTCTGGACTTTCCTTGCGTGGACTGTGCATGTCACGAGGTTCTTCTCGGGACTCTCCTTGCGTGGACTGTGCAGGTCCCTAGGTTCTTCTCGGGACTCTCCTTGCGTGGACTGTGCAGGTCCTTGGGTTCTTCTCAGGACTCTCCTTGCATGGACTGTGCAGGTCCTTGGGTTCTTCTCAGGACTCTCCTTGCGTGGACTGTGCAGGTTCCTTGGTTCTTCTCAGGACTGTCCTTGTGTGGACTGTGCAGGTCCCTGGGTTCTTCTCAGGACTTTCCTTGCGTGGACTGTGCAGGTCTCTGGGTTCTTCTTTGGACTTTCCTTGCGGTGACTGTGCATGTCTCTAGATTCTTCTCCGGACTCTCCTTGCGTGGACTGTGCAGGTCACTGGGTTCTTCTCTGGACTTTCCTTGTGTGGACTTTGCAGGTCACTAGGTTCTTCTCAGTACTCTCCTTGCATGGACTGTGCAGGACCCTAGGTTCTTCTCGGGACTCTCCTTGCTTAGACTGTGCAGGTCACTGGGTTCTTCTCTTCTTCTCTGGACTTTCCTTGCGTGGACTGTGCAGGTCACTGGGTTCTTCTCGGGACTCACCTTGCGTGGACTGTGCATGTCACTAGGTTCTTCTCGGGACTCTCCTTGCGTAGACTGTGCAGGTCCCTAGGTTCTTCTCGGGACTCTCCTTGCATGGACTGTGCAGGTCACTGGGTTATTCTCAGGACTCTCCTTGCGTGGACTGTGCAGGTCCCTGGGTTTAAATTTGGATTTTCCTTGCGTGGACTGTGCAGGTCACTGGGTTCTTCTCGAGGCTCTCCTTGCGTGGACTGTGCAAGTCCCTGGGTTCTTCTCAGGACTCTCCTTGCGTGGACTGTGCAGGTTCCTTGGTTCTTCTCAGGACTGTCCTTGTGTGGACTGTGCAGGTCCCTGGGTTCTTCTCAGGACTGTCCTTGTGTGGACTGTGCAGGTCCCTGGGTTCTTCTCAGGACTTTCCTTGCGTGGACTGTGCAGGTCTCTGGGTTCTTCTCAGGACTTTCCTTGCGTGGACTGTGCAGGTCTCTGGGTTCTTCTTTGGACTTTCCTTGCGGTGACTGTGCATGTCTCTGGGTTCTTCTCGGGACTCTCCTTGCGTGGACTGTGCAGGTCACTAGGTTCTTCTCAGTACTCTCCTTGCATGGACTGTGCAGGTCCCTAGGTTCTTCTCGGGACTCTCCTTGCGTGGACTGTGCAGGTCACTGGGTTCTTCTCGGGACTCTCCTTGCGTGGACTGTGCAGGTCCCTAGGTTCTTCTCGGGACTCTCCTTGCATGGACTGTGCAGGTCACTGGGTTATTCTCGGGACTCTCCTTGCGTGGACTGTGCAGGTCCCTGGGTTCAAATTTGGATTTTCCTTGCGTGGACTGTTCAGGTCACTGGGTTCTTCTCGGGGGTCTCCTAGCGTAGACTGTGCAGGTCCCTGGGTTCTTCTCGTGACTCCTTGTGTGGACTGTGCAGGTCACTGGGTTCTACTCGGGACTCTCCTTGCGTGGACTGTGCAGGTCACTGGGTTCTTCTCGGGACTCTCCTTGCATGAACTGTGCAGGTCACTGGGTTCTTCTTTGGATTTTCCTTGTGCGAACTGTGCAGGTCACTGGGTTTTTCTCAGGACTCACCTTGCATGGACTGTGCAGGTCACTTTGTTCTTCTCGGGATTCTCCTTGCGAGGACTGTGCAGGTCACTGGGTTCTTCTCAGGACTCAACTTGCGTGGACTGTGCAGATCACTGGGTTCGTCTCAGGACCTTCCTTGTGTGGACTGTGCAGGTCACTGGGTTCTACTCTGGATTCTCCTTGCGTGGACTGTGCAGGTCCCAGGGTTCTTCTCAGTACTCTCCTTGCATGGACTGTGCAGGACCCTAGGTTCTTCTCGGGACTCTCCTTGCTTAGACTGTGCAGGTCACTGGGTTCTTCTCTTCTTCTCTGGACTTTCCTTGCGTGGACTGTGCAGGTCACTGGGTTCTTCTCGGGACTCACCTTGCGTGGACTGTGCATGTCACTAGGTTCTTCTCGGGACTCTCCTTGCGTAGACTGTGCAGGTCCCTAGGTTCTTCTCGGGACTCTCCTTGCATGGACTGTGCAGGTCACTGGGTTATGCTCAGGACTCTCCTTGCGTGGACTGTGCAGGTCCCTGGGTTTAAATTTGGATTTTCCTTGCGTGGACTGTGCAGGTCACTGGGTTCTTCCCGAGGCTCTCCTTGCGTGGACTGTGCAAGTCCCTGGGTTCTTCTCAGGACTCTCCTTGCGTGGACTGTGCAGGTTCCTTGGTTCTTCTCAGGACTGTCCTTGTGTGGACTGTGCAGGTCCCTGGGTTCTTCTCAGGACTGTCCTTGTGTGGACTGTGCAGGTCCCTGGGTTCTTCTCAGGACTTTCCTTGCGTGGACTGTGCAGGTCTCTGGGTTCTTCTCAGGACTTTCCTTGCGTGGACTGTGCAGGTCTCTGGGTTCTTCTTTGGACTTTCCTTGCGGTGACTGTGCATGTCTCTGGGTTCTTCTCGGGACTCTCCTTGCGTGGACTGTGCAGGTCACTAGGTTCTTCTCAGTACTCTCCTTGCATGGACTGTGCAGGTCCCTAGGTTCTTCTCGGGACTCTCCTTGCGTGGACTGTGCAGGTCACTGGGTTCTTCTCGGGACTCTCCTTGCGTGGACTGTGCAGGTCCCTAGGTTCTTCTCGGGACTCTCCTTGCATGGACTGTGCAGGTCACTGGGTTATTCTCGGGACTCTCCTTGCGTGGACTGTGCAGGTCCCTGGGTTCAAATTTGGATTTTCCTTGCGTGGACTGTTCAGGTCACTGGGTTCTTCTCGGGGGTCTCCTAGCGTGGACTGTGCAGGTCCCTGGGTTCTTCTCGTGACTCCTTGTGTGGACTGTGCAGGTCACTGGGTTCTACTCGGGACTCTCCTTGCGTGGACTGTGCAGGTCACTGGGTTCTTCTCGGGACTCTCCTTGCATGAACTGTGCAGGTCACTGGGTTCTTCTTTGGATTTTCCTTGTGCGAACTGTGCAGGTCACTGGGTTTTTCTCAGGACTCACCTTGCATGGACTGTGCAGGTCACTTTGTTCTTCTCGGGATTCTCCTTGCGAGGACTGTGCAGGTCACTGGGTTCTTCTCAGGACTCAACTTGCGTGGACTGTGCAGATCACTGGGTTCGTCTCAGGACCTTCCTTGTGTGGACTGTGCAGGTCACTGGGTTCTACTCTGGATTCTCCTTGCGTGGACTGTGCAGGTCCCAGGGTTCTTCTCAGGACTCACCTTGCGTGGACTGTGCACTTCCCTGGGTTCTTCTCGGGACTCTCCTTGCCTGGACTGCGCAGGTCACTGGGTTCTTCTCGGGACTCTCCTTGCGTTGACTGTGCACGTCCCTGGGTTCTTCTCGGGACTCTCCTTGCGTGGACTTGTCAGGTCACTGGGTACTTCTCGGGAATCTCCTTGCGTGGACTGTGCAGGTCCCTGGGTTCTTCTCGGGACTCTCCTTGCGTTGACTGTGCACGTCCCTGGGTTCTTCTCGGGACTCTCCTTGCGTGGACTTGTCAGGTCACTGGGTACTTCTCTGGACTCTCCTTGCGTGGATTGTGCAGGTCACTGGATTCTTCTCGGGACACTCCTTGCGTGGACTGTGCAGGTCACTGGATTCTTCTCGGGACACTCCTTGCGTGGACTGTGCAGGTCACTGGATTCTTCTCGGGACACTCCTTGCGTGGACTGTGCAGGTCACTGGATTCTTCTCGGGACACTCCTTGCGTGGACTGTGCAGGTCACTGGGTTCTTCTCGGGACTCTCCTTGCGTGGACTGTGCAGGTCACTGGGTTCTTCTCGGGACTCTCCTTGCGTGGACTGTGCAGGTCACTGGTTTCTTCTCAGGACTCTCCTTGCGTGGTCTGTGCAGGTCCCTGGGTTCTTCCAGGACTCTCCTTGCGTGGACTGTGCAGGTCACTGGGTTCTTCTCAGGACTCTCCTTGCCTGGACTGTGCAGGTCCCTGGGTTCTTCTCGGGACTCTCCTTGCGTGGACTGTGCAGGTCCCTGGGTTCTTCTCAGGACTCACCTTGCGTGGATTGTGCAGGTCATTAATTTTATATATTGTGTGGCTCATTCTGTTTTATTGTGATACTTATAGAAGGATTTTACTGTTCTCTCATTACACTAAACCTTGGGCCCTGAGCTCAGATATTAATGGCTGCTGAGAATCACTACCGGCCGCCTGCAGGACATAAATGTGGCTGTTGATTCCATAAATTCCAGGGTGTCACATGATGTCGTCCGCCATAAAGAACTTTATAACTCTTAATGTTTCAGATGTAAAATGTAATTATTCTTCCATTTCTGACACTAATTGCATTTATTTATACTGGAGGGACTAGTAGTTATATCACAGCGACAACCACAAGGGGGCGATGAATACATGTCACCCACCAGAGGCCTCTAACAAGGTGGGAGGGGCTTTTTCATAGAGGTGTGGCTATACTTAGAATGAGGGGCTATATAATATATATCTCTAATGGAGTATTATAAGATAATGGGGGGGCTTTATATTAGACGTGTAATTATTAATAGAATATGTCTGGTTTTTGAATGAGGAGGATGTGGATATAAATTGTATAGGGGTTATATAGTTATGGTATATTTTATAATCCAATGGGGTCTTGGTTATTAATATATTATGCGTGTATATTGATATAATGGGTGGGGCTTTATAATGGGGTGTGGTTATATATATATATATAATGGGTGTGGCTTTATAATGGGTGTGGTTATACATATAATAGTTGTGGTTTTATAATGGGGTGTGGTTATACTTATAATGGGTGTGGCTTTATAATGGGGTGTGGTTATACATATAATAGTTGTGGCTTTATAATGGGGTGTGGTTATACATATAATAGTTGTGGCTTTATAATGGGGTGTGGTTATACATATAATAGTTGTGGCTTTATAATGGGGTGTGGTTATACATATAATGGTTGTGGCTTTATAATGGGGTGTGGTTATACATATAATGGGTGTGGCTTTATAATGGGTGTGGTTATACATATAATAGTTGTGGCTTTATAATGGGGTGTGGTTATACATATAATAGTTGTGGCTTTATAATGGGGTGTGGTTATACATATAATAGTTGTGGCTTTATAATGGGGTGTGGTTATACATATAATGGGTGTGGCTTTATAATGGGGTGTGGTTATACATATAATGGGTGTGGCTTTATAATGGGGTGTGGTTATACATATAATGGGTGTGGCTTTATAATGGGGTGTGGTTATACATATAATGGGTGTGGCTTTATAATGGGGTGTGGTTATACATATAATAGTTGTGGCTTTATAATGGGGTGTGGTTATACATATAATGGGTGTGGCTTTATAATGGGGTGTGGTTATACATATAATGGGTGTGGCTTTATAATGGGGTGTGGTTATACATATAATGGGTGTGGCTTTATAATGGGGTGTGGTTATACATATAATAGTTGTGGCTTTATAATGGGGTGTGGTTATACATATAATAGTTGTGGCTTTATAATGGGGTGTGGTTATACATATAATGGGTTGGCTTTATAATGGGCGTGGTTATAAAGTGGGCGTGTCTTTATAAACAAGGTTCTCCTGAGCCGTTCTTGTCCAGGCAGCCAAACTTGAATCTTCCTGTCGAGTTGTTTTCTTCTTCCCTGTATCTGGGGCGATAATTTGTAGTAATCACATTGTTAATTAGAAATTTGTAAACTATGGCAGGAAAGGCGTGTGAATATAGGTGAATAATGAGCGCTACCACCGCCGGTCATAAATCGCATTGTCTTCACTCGGCTGCTGAGCTCCCAGTTAGCGCTGATTGTTACAGAGCTCCATAATGGCCCCATTGTTTATCTGTAACGCCAACGTTACGTGTGCCGCTGGTTTGAGCGCGGCCGCTCGTTACTCTAAACAATACAGAGGTGCAGACAATGACCTTTTTTTTTTTATATTCTGATTTTTTATTGTTTATACGAAATTCAAAACAAAAAGTAAAGCGGAGAGAACATCAGCATATGGCAACGGCCGGGCGAGGCAGAAGAAAATGAAATAGTTAAACGCACGAGGTATTAAGGGTGATCAAACATCCGAGCCCATGTGAAACCACATGAAAACCTCATGAGCGCAATGTGGCCACTGAACATTCAAAGCGACCAACATACGGACACCTAAAGTATAATCAATTTTAGGAGAAGGGAGAAGAAAAAAAAAAGGGGTGTGGGGGCTGAAATGGAGGTATATAAAAGGAGAGGGATCGAACGTTACATACCACATATATAAAGCCACACCCATTATATGCATAACCACACCCCATTATAAAGCCACACCCATTATATACATAACCACACCCCATTCCAAGGCCACACCCATTCTATGCATAACCACACCCCATTATAAAGCCACACCCGTTATATACATAACCACACCCCATTATAAAGCCACACCCGTTATATACATATCCACACCCCATTATAAAGCCACACCCATTATATGCATAACCACACCCCATTATAAAGCCACACCCGTTATATACATAACCACACCCCATTATAAAGCCACACCCGTTATATACATATCCACACCCCATTATAAAGCCACACTCATTATTTGTATAACCACACCCCATTATAAAGCCACACCCATTATATACATAACCACACCCCATTATAAAGCCACACCCATTATATACATAACCACACCCCATTATAAAGCCAACCCATTATATACATAACCACACCCCATTATAAAGCAACTCCCCAATGACCTGAACATCTTAATATAACGGTGCTGTCCAGGTATCACATTAATGTCTACTGCAGAAACTGTGCAAACCTGGGGCTGTTCCTGAAGTGGGACCATGGAAGCCGGGTGAGTATAATCTGAGCAGCGCTCTCCCTGCTTTCTGCTGTCAAACACTCCATGCTTTCCAAAGTGTCCATCTCATAACCCCACCCGCTCAGAGGTGGACACGCAGCAGATTTCCAGTATCTGGGACTGACCGTTCCGGCTGCAGTCAGAAAAAGACGACGCAGACCCTTGTTTATCATGGAGAGAGGACCAGGAATCATGAGAGCAAAGCCAACCTGGGAGTAGGGGCAACAGCTATTCCAGCCAAACACGTTCCTCCAAAATGGCTTCAAAATAGGGCAACTCCACCAAATATGTAGCATATTGCCGATCTCTGCATCCCAACGCCATGTAGATACTGTGGGATGCGCTTTATTGAGGATTTCCGGACAGCGATACCATCTAGTCAAGATTTTAACATTCTTTTCCTGGGCACAACGCGCCATAGACATCTTATCAGACCATTCTGCCTCAGACAAACATTCACCTGATTCCCCCTCCGATGATCGTACATAAGCCAGCGGCGGGTCAGGCAAGCCCCTAAAAGAAGACTATCAAGAGTGGGAATGATTGCAGGAGAATTGTTTAGAAAGGCGTCAAACTACAAGCGGGAAACCCCTCCGGCCATGTAGCGTGTCGGGAGAGGTGAAGCTGCGCGTAGTCAGACCAGCTCAGCCACCTATCAGGATGAGTCTCCCTCCATTTGGCTTGAGAAGGGAGGCGAGAGGACTCCGTCATCACCTGGACCAGTCTTGTGTTGTCCATCCCATCCCAAAAAGTGTTCCCTGTGTGACGTCCGGGGGGAAGCAGGGAGACAATTATCTTTGTTAGAGAAGGAAAACTCGGGAAGACGATTGGTCTTGTTACTGCACGTCCCCAGCTCGAGAGAAATTCGGGTGTAAAATATCTGTGTGAGCAGTTTTTGGGGCGCTTTGTGTTTACCAGTGATCCATGTTGTCGGATGCCGCATCTTGCACCATCCGCTCCCTTCTCTTCTACGTATGCTTCATACAAGCTCCACCCCCTTGTGTCACATGTCGTAGTTACAAGTGGCCTTTTATTTGAAAACTAGTAGAACCAATCAAATCGTTTGTTTCTAACCCACACTACAAAGGTGACAGCGGGTGCTTAACTTTATGAATCCACAGACTTGCAAGTTAGAGTCTGGGAAGGTTGGGTGACCGGCTACTGAATTACCTAAAGCTCTATCACCCCAATGTCAAATCTGTTCCAGGTCACTTCACCTATCTTGTGCCATGTTTAGTACAGCTGTATTCTTATGTGGCAGAGGAACTTTTAGGCTCCCTTGGGCACTAGGGCCAGGTGTGCCTGCTACCTCTGCAAACTCTATAGCTACTCACTTGGTGACAGGCCATGTGGGAGCGGCATTAGTGGTAATATTGTTGTGAGCCAGCTTTTCAATAGGCAGATATATCTAAGAACAGCTGGGTAAAAAAAATTGCAGCATGGAGAGGCAGTCTACTGTACAGCAGATAATACAATCCTGTGCAGCATGAAGAGGCAGTCTACTATACATCAGATTATACAAGTCTGTGCAGCATGGAAAGGCAGTCTACTATACATCAGATAATACAATCCTGTGCAGCATGAAGAGGCAGTCTACTATACATCAGATAATACAATCCTGTGCAGCATGAAGAGGCAGTCTATTGTATAGCAGATAATACAATCCTGTGCAGCATGAAGAGGCAGTCTATTGTACAGCAGATAATACAATCCTGTGCAGCATGAAGAGGCAGTCTGCAGTACATCAGGCAATACAAGTCAAAAGAAAAGAGAACGAAGCAGAACTCAAGAAAAACTTGGCTTGAAAAAGCCTTCATAGTGAAGGTGAAACGTTGTAGTGGATGCTGGATAAATAAACCCTAGTTTTTTTTGGAGCGCTGCTTCGTTCTCTTTTCTTTGGATATACGTTTGTACAGGGGGAGGTCACTCCTTGTTTGAAAGCTGAGCACCAGCCTTAACAGCCAATGATTCACAGTGCTGCTCCTATCCTTGATTAGGCAATATAAGTCTATGTAGCATGAAGAGGCACTCTACTGTATATCAGAAAATACAAAACAAGTTTTTGCAGCATAGGGAGGCAGTCTACTATATAGCAGATAATACAGCCATGTTGCGCATGGAGAGGCAGTCTTCTGTACAGACAGTATTACAGGTCATTTCAGCATGGAGAGGCAGACAACTGTATAGCTGATAATACAAGTCTGTGCAGCATGGAGAGGCAGTCTACTATACATCAGATAATACAAGTCTGCACAGCATAGAGAGGCAGTCTCTTGTACATCAGATAATACAAGTCTCTGCAGCATGGAGAGGCAGTGTACAGTACATCAGATAATACAAGTCTGTTCAGTATAGAGAAGCAGTCTACTATATATCAGATAATACAAGTCTGCAGCAAGAAGAGGCAGTCTACAGTACATCAGATAATACAAGTCTGTTGAGTATAGAGAGGCAGTCTACTATACATCAGATAATACAAGTCTGCGCAGCATGGAGAGGTAGTCTACTGTACATCAGATAATACAAGTCTGTGCAGTATGGAGAGGTAGTCTACTATAAATCAGATAATACAAGTCTGCAGCATGGAGAGGCAGTCTACTGTACATCAGATAATACAAGTCTGTAGTATGGAGAGAAAGTCTACTGTACATCAGATAATACAAGTCTGTGCAGCATGGAGAGAAAGTCTACTATACATCAGATAATACAAGTCTGCACAGCATAGAGAGGCAGTCTACTGTACACCAGATAATACAAGTCTGTGCAGCATGGAGAGGCAGTCTACTATACATCAGATAATACAAGTCTGCAGTATGGAGAGGCGGTCTACTGTACACCAGATAATACAAGTCTGTGCAGCATGGAGAGGCAGTCTACTATACATCAGATAATACAAGTCTGCAGTAAGAAGAGGCAGTCTACAGTACATCAGATAATACAAGTCTGTTGAGTATAGAGAGGCAGTCTACTATACATCAGATAATACAAGTCTGCGCAGCATGGAGAGGTAGTCTACTGTACATCAGATAATACAAGTCTGTGCAGTATGGAGAGGTAGTCTACTATAAATCAGATAATACAAGTCTGCAGCATGGAGAGGCAGTCTACTGTACATCAGATAATACAAGTCTGTAGTATGGAGAGAAAGTCTACTGTACATCAGATAATACAAGTCTGTGCAGCATGGAGAGAAAGTCTACTATACATCAGATAATACAAGTCTGCACAGCATAGAGAGGCAGTCTCTTGTACATCAGATAATACAAGTCTCTGCAGCATGGAGAGGCAGTGTACAGTACATCAGATAATACAAGTCTGTTCAGTATAGAGAAGCAGTCTACTATATATCAGATAATACAAGTCTGCAGCAAGAAGAGGCAGTCTACAGTACATCAGATAATACAAGTCTGTTGAGTATAGAGAGGCAGTCTACTATACATCAGATAATACAAGTCTGCGCAGCATGGAGAGGTAGTCTACTGTACATCAGATAATACAAGTCTGTGCAGTATGGAGAGGTAGTCTACTATAAATCAGATAATACAAGTCTGCAGCATGGAGAGGCAGTCTACTGTACATCAGATAATACAAGTCTGTAGTATGGAGAGAAAGTCTACTGTACATCAGATAATACAAGTCTGTGCAGCATGGAGAGAAAGTCTACTATACATCAGATAATACAAGTCTGCACAGCATAGAGAGGCAGTCTACTGTACACCAGATAATACAAGTCTGTGCAGCATGGAGAGGCAGTCTACTATACATCAGATAATACAAGTCTGCAGTATGGAGAGGCGGTCTACTGTACACCAGATAATACAAGTCTGTGCAGCATGGAGAGGCAGTCTACTATACATCAGATAATACAAGTCTGCAGTATGGAGAGGCGGTCTACTGTACATCAGATAATACAAGTCTGCAGCATGGAGAGGCAGTCTACTGTACATCAGATAATACAAGTCTGTGCAGCATGGAGAGGCAGTCTACTGTACATCAGATAATACAAGTCTGTGCAGCATGGAGAGGCAGTCTACTGGACATCAGATAATACAAGTCTGCAGCATGGAGAGGCAGTCTACTGTACATCAGATAATACAAGTCTGTAGTATGGAGAGAAAGTCTACTATACATCAGATAATACAAGTCTGTACAGCATAGAGAGACAGTCTCTTGTACATCAGATAGTACAAGTCTCTGCAGCATGGAGAGGCAGTCTACTGTACATCAGATAATACAAGTCTGTGCAGCATGGAGAGGCAGTCTACTATACATCAGATAATACAAGTCTGTGCAGCATGGAGAGGCAGTCTACTGTACATCAGATAATACAAGTCTCTGCACCTATTCTCCCGTCATTCACTTCCTAACCTGTAATGGCTGATAAGTGAGGGCATTGTATTGACCGGTCACTGTCTCTTTACTTCCTCGGCACTGCACACGTGTTGGATGAAGACTACATTGCTGACATCTGCTGCATCCTCTGTCACAGTCATTATTTGGATTTTTGGGGTGCTGTGGGATTGTACTGCCATTCTCCCGGCTCAGCTGCACAGAGTGGGTCAGTGACTGGGATGTTATCTCGTCGGTCTGACAGCATTTGAGTTTGAGCTGATGGTTGCCATGGTAACAGGTATAGGGAGGTCTCGCGCTTGCGTCGCTCGTTGGCCTCTTGGAGCAGATGTGAGATGGAATCCTCGATGGTCTGACTACAATCTGCAGCTCGCCCTCCGGCTGTGAGCGAAGGCGACTCAGGTGCTCTCGGTACGATGCACCATCTATAACTCTGCTCATTAATGGCGCACGCTCCGTATCTGCTGTCATTCTAATTTGGTGGTTTTTTTCTCGCCCTGCAGGGGTTCCTCAGCCGACGGCTCAAAGGCTCCATCAAACGGACAAAAAGCCAGCCCAAGCTCGATCGTAACAGCAGCTTCCGGCACATCATTCCTGGCTTCAGGAGCGTGGACAATGACCGGTAAGGAATCCGCCGCGATGATGGTGGCGTCTGTGTTACTACATGGCTGTGCAATGATGGGGATGATGGTCGTGTCAGGGACAGTAGTCTGAGGAAGTCGCCGTTATCTCTGGTCATAATCTCGTAGGTTGAGATATAAAGAGGTGGCGGAGGCTTCGGGGGGAGACGATATCCGGGGACAGTGGACATAATAACACTACGTCCCCGGGAAAACTTCCTGAAGTCAGACCCAGCAGCATCGGGAGCCGACGTCATCGCGTGCGCAGTTTAACGCTTCCATCCATCGGGGGTTAATGTCTTGTAGCAAATCCCTCACATTCATTATAATATTACATTGTTGCTGCGTCGTTACCATTGTAGTCGGGATCAATGATTTCTGCCATTAAAGAGTTAACTATATGATTGTATATAGTAGTGATCGGTCGTCTGACCACCTGTGTGTATATATACTGTATATATCGCTCTACCTCTGTATATACTGTATATATCGCTCTACCTCTGTGTATATACTGTATATATCGCTCTACCTCTGTGTATATACTGTATATATCGCTCTACCTCTGTATATATACTGTATATATCGCTCTACCTCTGTATATACTGTATATATCGCTCTACCTCTGTATATACTGTATATATAGCTCTACCTCTGTGTATACTGTATATATCGCTCTACCTCTGTATATACTGTATATATCGCTCTACCTCTGTATATACTGTATATATCGCTCTACCTCTGTATATACTGTATATATCGCTCTACCTCTGTATATACTGTATATATCGCTCTACCTCTGTATATACTGTATATATAGCTCTACCTCTGTGTATATACTGTATATATCGCTCTACCTCTGTGTATATACTGTATATATCGCTCTACCTCTGTATATATACTGTATATATCGCTCTACCTCTGTATATACTGTATATATCGCTCTACCTCTGTGTATATACTGTATATATCGCTCTACCTCTGTGTATATACTGTATATATCGCTCTACCTCTGTATATACTGTATATATCGCTCTACCTCTGTATATACTGTATATATCGCTCTACCTCTGTATATACTGTATATATCGCTCTACCTCTGTGTATACTGTATATATCGCTCTACCTCTGTGTATATACTGTATATATCGCTCTACCTCTGTATATACTGTATATATCGCTCTACCTCTGTATATACTGTATATATCGCTCTACCTCTGTATATACTGTATATATCGCTCTACCTCTGTGTATATACTGTATATATCGCTCTACCTCTGTGTATATACTGTATATATCGCTCTACCTCTGTGTATATACTGTATATATCGCTCTACCTCTGTATATATACTGTATATATCGCTCTACCTCTGTATATACTGTATATATCGCTCTACCTCTGTATATACTGTATATATCGCTCTACCTCTGTATATACTGTATATATCGCTCTACCTCTGTATATACTGTATATATCGCTCTACCTCTGTATATACTGTATATATCGCTCTACCTCTGTATATACTGTATATATCGCTCTACCTCTGTGTGTATATACTGTATATATCGCTCTACCTCTGTGTATACTGTATATATCGCTCTACCTCTGTATATATACTGTATATATCGCTCTACCTCTGTATATACTGTATATATCGCTCTACCTCTGTGTGTATATACTGTATATATCGCTCTACCTCTGTATATACTGTATATATCGCTCTACCTCTGTATATACTGTATATATCGCTCTACCTCTGTATATACTGTATATATCGCTCTACCTCTGTGTATATATACTGTATATATCGCTCTACCTCTGTATATACTGTATATATCGCTCTACCTCTGTATATATACTGTATATATCGCTCTACCTCTGTATATACTGTATATATCGCTCTACCTCTGTGTATATATACTGTATATATCGCTCTACCTCTGTATATACTGTATATATCGCTCTACCTCTGTATATACTGTATATATCGCTCTACCTCTGTATATACTGTATATATCGCTCTACCTCTGTATATACTGTATATATCGCTCTACCTCTGTATATACTGTATATATCGCTCTACCTCTGTATATACTGTATATATCGCTCTACCTCTGTGTATATACTGTATATATCGCTCTACCTCTGTGTATATACTGTATATATCGCTCTACCTCTGTATATACTGTATATATCGCTCTACCTCTGTGTATATACTGTATATATCGCTCTACCTCTGTGTATATATACTGTATATATCGCTCTACCTCTGTATATACTGTATATATCGCTCTACCTCTGTATATACTGTATATATCGCTCTACCTCTGTGTATATACTGTATATATCGCTCTACCTCTGTGTATATACTGTATATATCGCTCTACCTCTGTATATACTGTATATATCGCTCTACCTCTGTGTATATACTGTATATATCGCTCTACCTCTGTATATACTGTATATATCGCTCTACCTCTGTATATACTGTATATATCGCTCTACCTCTGTATATACTGTATATATCGCTCTACCTCTGTATATACTGTATATATCGCTCTACCTCTGTGTATATACTGTATATATCGCTCTACCTCTGTGTATATACTGTATATATAGCTCTACCTCTGTGTATATACTGTATATATCGCTCTACCTCTGTATATATACTGTATATATCGCTCTACCTCTGTATATATACTGTATATATCGCTCTACCTCTGTATATACTGTATATATCGCTCTACCTCTGTGTATATACTGTATATATCGCTCTACCTCTGTATATATACTGTATATATCGCTCTACCTCTGTGTATACATACTGTATATATCGCTCTACCTCTGTATATACTGTATATATCGCTCTACCTCTGTATATACTGTATATATCGCTCTACCTCTGTATATACCTCTGTATATATACTGTATATATCGCTCTACCTCTGTGTATACTGTATATATCGCTCTACCTCTGTATATATACTGTATATATCGCTCTACCTCTGTGTGTATATACTGTATATATCGCTCTACCTCTGTATATATACTGTATATATCGCTCTACCTCTGTGTATATATACTGTATATATCGCTCTACCTCTGTATATATACTGTATATATCGCTCTACCTCTGTATATATACTGTATATATCGCTCTACCTCTGTGTATATATACTGTATATATCGCTCTACCTCTGTGTATATACTGTATATATCGCTCTACCTCTGTGTATATATACTGTATATATCGCTCTACCTCTGTGTATATACTGTATATATCGCTCTACCTCTGTGTATACTGTATATATCGCTCTACCTCTGTATATATACTGTATATATCGCTCTACCTCTGTGTATATATACTGTATATATCGCTCTACCTCTGTATATATACTGTATATATCGCTCTACCTCTGTGTATATATACTGTATATATCGCTCTACCTCTGTATATACTGTATATATCGCTCTACCTCTGTATATATACTGTATATATCGCTCTACCTCTGTGTATATATACTGTATATATCGCTCTACCTCTGTATATACTGTATATATCGCTCTACCTCTGTATATACTGTATATATCGCTCTACCTCTGTATATACTGTATATATCGCTCTACCTCTGTATATACTGTATATATCGCTCTACCTCTGTATATACTGTATATATCGCTCTACCTCTGTATATACTGTATATATCGCTCTACCTCTGTATATACTGTATATATCGCTCTACCTCTGTATATACTGTATATATCGCTCTACCTCTGTGTATATACTGTATATATCGCTCTACCTCTGTATATATACTGTATATATCGCTCTACCTCTGTGTATATACTGTATATATCGCTCTACCTCTGTATATACTGTATATATCGCTCTACCTCTGTGTATATACTGTATATATCGCTCTACCTCTGTATATACTGTATATATCGCTCTACCTCTGTGTATATACTGTATATATCGCTCTACCTCTGTATATACTGTATATATCGCTCTACCTCTGTATATACTGTATATATCGCTCTACCTCTGTATATACTGTATATATCGCTCTACCTCTGTGTATATATACTGTATATATCGCTCTACCTCTGTATATATACTGTATATATCGCTCTACCTCTGTGTATACTGTATATATCGCTCTACCTCTGTGTATATACTGTATATATCGCTCTACCTCTGTATATATACTGTATATATCGCTCTACCTCTGTATATACTGTATATATCGCTCTACCTCTGTGTATATACTGTATATATCGCTCTACCTCTGTATATACTGTATATATCGCTCTACCTCTGTATATACTGTATATATCGCTCTACCTCTGTATATACTGTATATATCGCTCTACCTCTGTATATACTGTATATATCGCTCTACCTCTGTATATATACTGTATATATCGCTCTACCTCTGTGTGTATACTGTATATATCGCTCTACCTCTGTGTGTATATACTGTATATATCGCTCTACCTCTGTGTGTATATACTGTATATATCGCTCTACCTCTGTGTGTATATACTGTATATATCGCTCTACCTCTGTGTGTATACTGTATATATCGCTCTACCTCTGTATATACTGTATATATCGCTCTACCTCTGTGTGTATATACTGTATATATCGCTCTACCTCTGTGTATATATACTGTATATATCGCTCTACCTCTGTGTATACTGTATATATCGCTCTACCTCTGTGTATATACTGTATATATCGCTCTACCTCTGTGTGTATACTGTATATATCGCTCTACCTCTGTGTGTATACTGTATATATCGCTCTACCTCTGTATATACTGTATATATCGCTCTACCTCTGTATATACTGTATATATCGCTCTACCTCTGTATATACTGTATATATCGCTCTACCTCTGTATATACTGTATATATCGCTCTACCTCTGTGTATATACTGTATATATCGCTCTACCTCTGTATATACTGTATATATCGCTCTACCTCTGTATATACTGTATATATCGCTCTACCTCTGTGTATATATACTGTATATATCGCTCTACCTCTGTATATACTGTATATATAGCTCTACCTCTGTGTATATACTGTATATATCGCTCTACCTCTGTGTATATACTGTATATATCGCTCTACCTCTGTATATATACTGTATATATCGCTCTACCTCTGTATATACTGTATATATAGCTCTACCTCTGTGTATATACTGTATATATCGCTCTACCTCTGTGTATATACTGTATATATCGCTCTACCTCTGTATATACTGTATATATCGCTCTACCTCTGTGTATATACTGTATATATCGCTCTACCTCTGTATATATACTGTATATATCGCTCTACCTCTGTGTATATATACTGTATATATCGCTCTACCTCTGTATATACTGTATATATCGCTCTACCTCTGTATATACTGTATATATCGCTCTACCTCTGTATATACCTCTGTATATATACTGTATATATCGCTCTACCTCTGTGTATACTGTATATATCGCTCTACCTCTGTATATATACTGTATATATCGCTCTACCTGTGTATATACTGTATATATCGCTCTACCTCTGTGTGTATACTGTATATATCGCTCTACCTCTGTGTGTATATACTGTATATATCGCTCTACCTCTGTATATATACTGTATATATCGCTCTACCTCTGTGTGTATATACTGTATATATCGCTCTACCTCTGTATATATACTGTATATATCGCTCTACCTCTGTATATACTGTATATATCGCTCTACCTCTGTATATACTGTATATATCGCTCTACCTCTGTATATACTGTATATATCGCTCTACCTCTGTGTATATACTGTATATATCGCTCTACCTCTGTGTATATACTGTATATATCGCTCTACCTCTGTATATATACTGTATATATCGCTCTACCTCTGTATATACTGTATATATCGCTCTACCTCTGTGTATACTGTATATATCGCTCTACCTCTGTATATATACTGTATATATCGCTCTACCTCTGTGTATATACTGTATATATCGCTCTACCTCTGTATATACTGTATATATCGCTCTACCTCTGTATATACTGTATATATCGCTCTACCTCTGTGTATATACTGTATATATCGCTCTACCTCTGTGTGTATATACTGTATATATCGCTCTACCTCTGTGTGTATATACTGTATATATCGCTCTACCTCTGTGTATATACTGTATATATCGCTCTACCTCTGTGTATATACTGTATATATCGCTCTACCTCTGTATATATACTGTATATATCGCTCTACCTCTGTATATACTGTATATATCGCTCTACCTCTGTGTATATACTGTATATATCGCTCTACCTCTGTATATACTGTATATATCGCTCTACCTCTGTGTATATACTGTATATATCGCTCTACCTCTGTATATACTGTATATATCGCTCTACCTCTGTATACTGTATATATCGCTCTACCTCTGTGTGTATACTGTATATATCGCTCTACCTCTGTATATATACTGTATATATCGCTCTACCTCTGTATATACTGTATATATCGCTCTACCTCTGTATATACTGTATATATCGCTCTACCTCTGTGTATATACTGTATATATCGCTCTACCTCTGTATATACTGTATATATCGCTCTACCTCTGTATACTGTATATATCGCTCTACCTCTGTGTGTATACTGTATATATCGCTCTACCTCTGTATATATACTGTATATATCGCTCTACCTCTGTATATACTGTATATATCGCTCTACCTCTGTATATACTGTATATATCGCTCTACCTCTGTGTATATATACTGTATATATCGCTCTACCTCTGTATATACTGTATATATCGCTCTACCTCTGTATATACTGTATATATCGCTCTACCTCTGTGTATATACTGTATATATCGCTCTACCTCTGTATATACTGTATATATCGCTCTACCTCTGTATATACTGTATATATCGCTCTACCTCTGTATATACTGTATATATCGCTCTACCTCTGTATATACTGTATATATCGCTCTACCTCTGTATACTGTATATATCGCTCTACCTCTGTGTGTATACTGTATATATCGCTCTACCTCTGTATATATACTGTATATATCGCTCTACCTCTGTATATACTGTATATATCGCTCTACCTCTGTATATACTGTATATATCGCTCTACCTCTGTATATACCTCTGTATATATACTGTATATATCGCTCTACCTCTGTGTATATACTGTATATATCGCTCTACCTCTGTGTGTATACTGTATATATCGCTCTACCTCTGTATATACCTCTGTATATATACTGTATATATCGCTCTACCTCTGTGTATATACTGTATATATCGCTCTACCTCTGTGTATATACTGTATATATCGCTCTACCTCTGTATATACCTCTGTATATATACTGTATATATCGCTCTACCTCTGTGTATATACTGTATATATCGCTCTACCTCTGTATATATACTGTATATATCGCTCTACCTCTGTGTATATACTGTATATATCGCTCTACCTCTGTGTATATACTGTATATATCGCTCTACCTCTGTATATATACTGTATATATCGCTCTACCTCTGTGTATATATACTGTATATATCGCTCTACCTCTGTATATATACTGTATATATCGCTCTACCTCTGTGTATATATACTGTATATATCGCTCTACCTCTGTGTATATACTGTATATATCGCTCTACCTCTGTATATACTGTATATATCGCTCTACCTCTGTATATACTGTATATATCGCTCTACCTCTGTATATACTGTATATATCGCTCTACCTCTGTATATACTGTATATATCGCTCTACCTCTGTATATACTGTATATATCGCTCTACCTCTGTGTATACTGTATATATCGCTCTACCTCTGTGTATATATACTGTATATATCGCTCTACCTCTGTGTGTATATACTGTATATATAGCTCTACCTCTGTGTATATACTGTATATATCGCTCTACCTCTGTGTATATACTGTATATATCGCTCTACCTCTGTGTGTATACTGTATATATCGCTCTACCTCTGTATATACTGTATATATCGCTCTACCTCTGTATATACTGTATATATCGCTCTACGTCTGTGTGTATACTGTATATATCGCTCTACCTCTGTGTATATACTGTATATATCGCTCTACCTCTGTGTATATATACTGTATATATCGCTCTACCTCTGTATATATACTGTATATATCGCTCTACCTCTGTGTATACTGTATATATCGCTCTACCTCTGTATATACTGTATATATCGCTCTACCTCTGTGTATACTGTATATATCGCTCTACCTCTGTGTATATATACTGTATATATCGCTCTACCTCTGTGTATACTGTATATATCGCTCTACCTGTGTATATACTGTATATATCGCTCTACCTCTGTATATACTGTATATATCGCTCTACCTCTGTGTATATACTGTATATATCGCTCTACCTCTGTATATACTGTATATATCGCTCTACCTCTGTGTGTATATACTGTATATATCGCTCTACCTCTGTGTATATATACTGTATATATCGCTCTACCTCTGTATATACTGTATATATCGCTCTACCTCTGTGTATATATACTGTATATATCGCTCTACCTCTGTATATACTGTATATATCGCTCTACCTCTGTGTATATACTGTATATATCGCTCTACCTCTGTGTATATACTGTATATATCGCTCTACCTCTGTGTATATACTGTATATATCGCTCTACCTCTGTATATACTGTATATATCGCTCTACGTCTGTGTATATACTGTATATATCGCTCTACCTCTGTATATATACTGTATATATCGCTCTACCTCTGTATATACTGTATATATCGCTCTACGTCTGTGTATATACTGTATATATCGCTCTACCTCTGTATATATACTGTATATATCGCTCTACCTCTGTGTGTATATACTGTATATATCGCTCTACCTCTGTGTATATACTGTATATATCGCTCTACCTCTGTGTATATATACTGTATATATCGCTCTACCTCTGTATATACTGTATATATCGCTCTACCTCTGTGTATATACTGTATATATCGCTCTACCTCTGTGTATATACTGTATATATCGCTCTACCTCTGTGTATATACTGTATATATCGCTCTACCTCTGTATATACTGTATATATCGCTCTACGTCTGTGTATATACTGTATATATCGCTCTACCTCTGTATATATACTGTATATATCGCTCTACCTCTGTGTATATACTGTATATATCGCTCTACCTCTGTGTGTATATACTGTATATATCGCTCTACCTCTGTATATACCTCTGTATATATACTGTATATATCGCTCTACCTCTGTGTATACTGTATATATCGCTCTACCTCTGTATATACTGTATATATCGCTCTACCTCTGTATATACTGTATATATCGCTCTACCTCTGTGTATATACTGTATATATCGCTCTACCTCTGTGTATATATACTGTATATATCGCTCTACCTCTGTATATATACTGTATATATCGCTCTACCTCTGTGTGTATATACTGTATATATCGCTCTACCTCTGTGTATACTGTATATATCGCTCTACCTCTGTATATACTGTATATATCGCTCTACCTCTGTATATATACTGTATATATCGCTCTACCTCTGTGTATATACTGTATATATCGCTCTACCTCTGTATATATACTGTATATATCGCTCTACCTCTGTGTATACTGTATATATCGCTCTACCTCTGTATATACTGTATATATCGCTCTACCTCTGTATATACTGTATATATAGCTCTACCTCTGTGTATATACTGTATATATCGCTCTACCTCTGTGTATATACTGTATATATCGCTCTACCTCTGTATATATACTGTATATATCGCTCTACCTCTGTGTATATACTGTATATATCGCTCTACCTCTGTATATACTGTATATATCGCTCTACCTCTGTATATACTGTATATATCGCTCTACCTCTGTGTATATACTGTATATATAGCTCTACCTCTGTGTGTATATACTGTATATATCGCTCTACCTCTGTATATACTGTATATATCGCTCTACCTCTGTGTATATACTGTATATATCGCTCTACCTCTGTATATATACTGTATATATCGCTCTACCTCTGTGTATATATACTGTATATATCGCTCTACCTCTGTATATACTGTATATATCGCTCTACCTCTGTATATACTGTATATATCGCTCTACCTCTGTATATACCTCTGTATATATACTGTATATATCGCTCTACCTCTGTGTATATACTGTATATATCGCTCTACCTCTGTGTGTATATATACTGTATATATCGCTCTACCTCTGTGTATATACTGTATATATCGCTCTACCTCTGTATATACTGTATATATCGCTCTACCTCTGTATATATACTGTATATATCGCTCTACCTCTGTGTGTATATACTGTATATATCGCTCTACCTCTGTATATATACTGTATATATCGCTCTACCTCTGTGTGTATATACTGTATATATCGCTCTACCTCTGTATATATACTGTATATATCGCTCTACCTCTGTGTATATATACTGTATATATCGCTCTACCTCTGTGTATATATACTGTATATATCGCTCTACCTCTGTATATACTGTATATATCGCTCTACCTCTGTATATATACTGTATATATCGCTCTACCTCTGTGTATATATACTGTATATATCGCTCTACCTCTGTGTATATATACTGTATATATCGCTCTACCTCTGTGTATATACTGTATATATCGCTCTACCTCTGTATATACTGTATATATCGCTCTACCTCTGTGTATATACTGTATATATCGCTCTACCTCTGTATATACTGTATATATCGCTCTACCTCTGTATATACTGTATATATCGCTCTACCTCTGTATATACTGTATATATCGCTCTACCTCTGTATATATACTGTATATATCGCTCTACCTCTGTGTATATACTGTATATATCGCTCTACCTCTGTGTATACTGTATATATCGCTCTACGTCTGTGTATATACTGTATATATCGCTCTACCTCTGTGTATACTGTATATATCGCTCTACCTCTGTATATATACTGTATATATCGCTCTACCTCTGTATATATACTGTATATATCGCTCTACCTCTGTATATATACTGTATATATCGCTCTACCTCTGTGTATATACTGTATATATCGCTCTACCTCTGTGTATATACTGTATATATCGCTCTACCTCTGTGTATATACTGTATATATCGCTCTACCTCTGTATATACTGTATATATCGCTCTACCTCTGTATATACTGTATATATCGCTCTACCTCTGTATATACTGTATATATCGCTCTACCTCTGTGTATATACTGTATATATCGCTCTACCTCTGTGTATATACTGTATATATCGCTCTACCTCTGTATATACTGTATATATCGCTCTACCTCTGTGTATACTGTATATATCGCTCTACCTCTGTATATACTGTATATATCGCTCTACCTCTGTATATACTGTATATATCGCTCTACCTCTGTATATACTGTATATATCGCTCTACCTCTGTGTATATACTGTATATATCGCTCTACCTCTGTGTATACTGTATATATCGCTCTACCTGTGTATATACTGTATATATCGCTCTACCTCTGTGTATATACTGTATATATCGCTCTACCTCTGTGTATACTGTATATATCGCTCTACCTCTGTGTATATACTGTATATATGGCTCTACCTCTGTATATATACTGTATATATCGCTCTACCTCTGTGTATACTGTATATATCGCTCTACCTCTGTGTATACTGTATATATCGCTCTACCTCTGTATATACTGTATATATCGCTCTACCTCTGTATATACTGTATATATCGCTCTACCTCTGTATATACCTCTGTATATATACTGTATATATCGCTCTACCTCTGTATATACTGTATATATCGCTCTACCTCTGTGTATATATACTGTATATATCGCTCTACCTCTGTGTATATACTGTATATATCGCTCTACCTCTGTGTGTATACTGTATATATCGCTCTACCTCTGTGTATATACTGTATATATCGCTCTACCTCTGTGTATATACTGTATATATCGCTCTACCTCTGTATATATACTGTATATATCGCTCTACCTCTGTATATATACTGTATATATCGCTCTACCTCTGTGTATACTGTATATATCGCTCTACCTCTGTATATATACTGTATATATCGCTCTACCTCTGTGTATATACTGTATATATCGCTCTACCTCTGTATATATACTGTATATATCGCTCTACCTCTGTGTATATACTGTATATATCGCTCTACCTCTGTGTATATATACTGTATATATCGCTCTACCTCTGTGTATATACTGTATATATCGCTCTACCTCTGTGTATATACTGTATATATCGCTCTACCTCTGTGTATATACTGTATATATCGCTCTACCTCTGTGTATATACTGTATATATCGCTCTACCTCTGTGTATATACTGTATATATCGCTCTACCTCTGTATATACTGTATATATCGCTCTACCTCTGTATATACTGTATATATCGCTCTACCTCTGTATATATACTGTATATATCGCTCTACCTCTGTGTATATACTGTATATATCGCTCTACCTCTGTATATATACTGTATATATCGCTCTACCTCTGTGTATACTGTATATATCGCTCTACCTCTGTGTATACTGTATATATCGCTCTACCTCTGTGTATATATACTGTATATATCGCTCTACCTCTGTATATATACTGTATATATCGCTCTACCTCTGTATATACTGTATATATCGCTCTACCTCTGTATATACTGTATATATCGCTCTACCTCTGTATATACTGTATATATCGCTCTACCTCTGTATATACTGTATATATCGCTCTACCTCTGTATATACTGTATATATCGCTCTACGTCTGTATATACTGTATATATCGCTCTACCTCTGTGTATATACTGTATATATCGCTCTACCTCTGTGTATATACTGTATATATCGCTCTACCTCTGTGTATATATACTGTATATATCGCTCTACCTCTGTATATATACTGTATATATCGCTCTACCTCTGTGTATATATACTGTATATATCGCTCTACCTCTGTGTATATATACTGTATATATCGCTCTACCTCTGTGTATATATACTGTATATATCGCTCTACCTCTGTATATACTGTATATATCGCTCTACCTCTGTATATACTGTATATATCGCTCTACCTCTGTATATACTGTATATATCGCTCTACCTCTGTATATATACTGTATATATCGCTCTACCTCTGTGTATATACTGTATATATCGCTCTACCTCTGTATATATACTGTATATATCGCTCTACCTCTGTGTATATACTGTATATATCGCTCTACCTCTGTGTATATACTGTATATATCGCTCTACCTCTGTATATACTGTATATATCGCTCTACCTCTGTGTATATACTGTATATATCGCTCTACCTCTGTGTATACTGTATATATCGCTCTACCTCTGTATATACTGTATATATCGCTCTACCTCTGTATATACTGTATATATCGCTCTACCTCTGTATATACTGTATATATCGCTCTACCTCTGTATATACTGTATATATCGCTCTACCTCTGTATATACTGTATATATCGCTCTACCTCTGTATATACTGTATATATCGCTCTACCTCTGTGTATATACTGTATATATCGCTCTACCTCTGTGTGTATATACTGTATATATAGCTCTACCTCTGTGTATATACTGTATATATCGCTCTACCTCTGTGTATATACTGTATATATCGCTCTACCTCTGTGTATATACTGTATATATCGCTCTACCTCTGTATATACTGTATATATCGCTCTACCTCTGTATATACTGTATATATCGCTCTACCTCTGTATATACTGTATATATCGCTCTACCTCTGTGTATATACTGTATATATCGCTCTACCTCTGTGTGTATATACTGTATATATCGCTCTACCTCTGTGTATACTGTATATATCGCTCTACCTCTGTGTATATACTGTATATATCGCTCTACCTCTGTGTATATACTGTATATATCGCTCTACCTCTGTGTATACTGTATATATCGCTCTACCTCTGTATATACTGTATATATCGCTCTACCTCTGTATATATACTGTATATATCGCTCTACCTCTGTGTATATACTGTATATATCGCTCTACCTCTGTGTATATACTGTATATATCGCTCTACCTCTGTATATATACTGTATATATCGCTCTACCTGTGTATATACTGTATATATCGCTCTACCTCTGTGTATATACTGTATATATAGCTCTACCTCTGTGTATATACTGTATATATCGCTCTACCTCTGTGTATATACTGTATATATCGCTCTACCTGTGTATATACTGTATATATCGCTCTACCTCTGTGTATATACTGTATATATCGCTCTACCTCTGTATATACTGTATATATCGCTCTACCTCTGTGTATACTGTATATATCGCTCTACCTCTGTGTATATACTGTATATATCGCTCTACCTCTGTGTATATACTGTATATATCGCTCTACCTCTGTATATACTGTATATATCGCTCTACCTCTGTATATATACTGTATATATCGCTCTACCTCTGTATATACTGTATATATCGCTCTACCTCTGTATATACTGTATATATCGCTCTACCTCTGTATATACTGTATATATCGCTCTACCTCTGTGTATATACTGTATATATCGCTCTACCTCTGTGTGTATACTGTATATATCGCTCTACCTCTGTGTATATACTGTATATATCGCTCTACCTCTGTATATACTGTATATATCGCTCTACCTCTGTATATACTGTATATATCGCTCTACCTCTGTATATATACTGTATATATCGCTCTACCTCTGTGTATACTGTATATATCGCTCTACCTCTGTGTATACTGTATATATCGCTCTACCTCTGTGTATACTGTATATATCGCTCTACCTCTGTGTATACTGTATATATCGCTCTACCTCTGTGTATACTGTATATATCGCTCTACCTCTGTATATACTGTATATATCGCTCTACCTCTGTATATATACTGTATATATCGCTCTACCTCTGTGTATACTGTATATATCGCTCTACCTCTGTGTATACTGTATATATCGCTCTACCTCTGTATATACTGTATATATCGCTCTACCTCTGTATATATACTGTATATATCGCTCTACCTCTGTGTATATACTGTATATATCGCTCTACCTCTGTGTATATACTGTATATATCGCTCTACCTCTGTGTATACTGTATATATCGCTCTACCTCTGTATATACTGTATATATCGCTCTACCTCTGTGTATATACTGTATATATCGCTCTACCTCTGTGTATATACTGTATATATCGCTCTACCTCTGTATATACTGTATATATCGCTCTACCTCTGTATATACTGTATATATCGCTCTACCTCTGTATATACTGTATATATCGCTCTACCTCTGTGTATATACTGTATATATCGCTCTACCTCTGTGTATACTGTATATATCGCTCTACCTCTGTGTATATACTGTATATATCGCTCTACCTCTGTATATATACTGTATATATCGCTCTACCTCTGTGTATATACTGTATATATGGCTCTACCTCTGTGTATATACTGTATATATCGCTCTACCTCTGTGTATATACTGTATATATCGCTCTACCTCTGTGTATATATACTGTATATATCGCTCTACCTCTGTGTATATACTGTATATATCGCTCTACCTCTGTATATATACTGTATATATCGCTCTACCTCTGTGTATATACTGTATATATGGCTCTACCTCTGTGTATATACTGTATATATCGCTCTACCTCTGTATATACTGTATATATCGCTCTACCTCTGTATATATACTGTATATATCGCTCTACCTCTGTGTATATACTGTATATATCGCTCTACCTCTGTGTATATACTGTATATATCGCTCTACCTCTGTGTATATACTGTATATATCGCTCTACCTGTGTATATACTGTATATATCGCTCTACCTCTGTGTATATACTGTATATATCGCTCTACCTCTGTGTATATACTGTATATATCGCTCTACCTCTGTATATACTGTATATATCGCTCTACCTCTGTGTGTATACTGTATATATCGCTCTACCTCTGTGTATATACTGTATATATCGCTCTACCTCTGTGTGTATATACTGTATATATCGCTCTACCTCTGTATATATACTGTATATATAGCTCTACGTCTGTGTATATACTGTATATATCGCTCTACCTCTGTGTGTATACTGTATATATCGCTCTACCTCTGTATATACTGTATATATCGCTCTACCTCTGTATATACTGTATATATCGCTCTACCTCTGTGTATACTGTATATATCGCTCTACCTCTGTGTATATACTGTATATATCGCTCTACCTCTGTATATATACTGTATATATCGCTCTACCTCTGTATATACTGTATATATCGCTCTACCTCTGTGTATATATACTGTATATATCGCTCTACCTCTGTGTATATACTGTATATATCGCTCTACCTCTGTGTATATACTGTATATATCGCTCTACCTCTGTGTATATACTGTATATATCGCTCTACCTCTGTATATACTGTATATATCGCTCTACCTCTGTATATATACTGTATATATCGCTCTACCTCTGTGTATATACTGTATATATCGCTCTACCTCTGTGTATATACTGTATATATCGCTCTACCTCTGTGTATATACTGTATATATCGCTCTACCTCTGTGTATATACTGTATATATCGCTCTACCTCTGTATATATACTGTATATATCGCTCTACCTCTGTATATACTGTATATATCGCTCTACCTCTGTATATATACTGTATATATCGCTCTACCTCTGTGTATATACTGTATATATCGCTCTACCTCTGTGTGTATATACTGTATATATCGCTCTACCTCTGTATATATACTGTATATATCGCTCTACCTCTGTGTATATACTGTATATATCGCTCTACCTCTGTGTGTATACTGTATATATCGCTCTACCTCTGTATATACTGTATATATCGCTCTACCTCTGTATATATACTGTATATATCGCTCTACCTCTGTGTATATACTGTATATATCGCTCTACCTCTGTATATATACTGTATATATCGCTCTACCTCTGTGTATATACTGTATATATCGCTCTACCTCTGTATATACTGTATATATCGCTCTACCTCTGTGTATATACTGTATATATCGCTCTACCTCTGTATATACTGTATATATCGCTCTACCTCTGTGTATATACTGTATATATCGCTCTACCTGTGTATATACTGTATATATCGCTCTACCTCTGTATATACTGTATATATCGCTCTACCTCTGTATATACTGTATATATCGCTCTACCTCTGTATATACTGTATATATCGCTCTACCTCTGTATATACTGTATATATCGCTCTACCTCTGTATATATACTGTATATATCGCTCTACCTCTGTGTATATACTGTATATATCGCTCTACCTCTGTGTATACTGTATATATCGCTCTACCTCTGTGTATACTGTATATATCGCTCTACCTCTGTATATATACTGTATATATCGCTCTACCTCTGTGTATACTGTATATATCGCTCTACCTCTGTGTATATATACTGTATATATCGCTCTACCTCTGTGTATATACTGTATATATCGCTCTACCTCTGTGTATATACTGTATATATCGCTCTACCTCTGTGTATATACTGTATATATCGCTCTACCTCTGTGTATATACTGTATATATCGCTCTACCTCTGTATATACTGTATATATCGCTCTACCTCTGTGTATATACTGTATATATCGCTCTACCTCTGTGTATATACTGTATATATCGCTCTACCTCTGTGTATATACTGTATATATCGCTCTACCTCTGTGTATATACTGTATATATCGCTCTACCTCTGTGTATATACTGTATATATCGCTCTACCTCTGTGTATATACTGTATATATCGCTCTACCTCTGTGTATATATACTGTATATACACAGAGGTAGAGCGATATATACAGTATATACACAGAGGTAGAGCGATATATACAGTATATACACAGAGGTAGAGCGATATATACAGTATATACACAGAGGTAGAGCGATATATACAGTATATACACAGAGGTAGAGCGATATATACAGTATATACACAGAGGTAGAGCGATATATACAGTATATACAGAGGTAGAGCGATATATACAGTATATACACAGAGGTAGAGCGATATATACAGTATATACACAGAGGTAGAGCGATATATACAGTATATACACAGAGGTAGAGCGATATATACAGTATATACACAGAGGTAGAGCGATATATACAGTATATATACACAGAGGTAGAGCGATATATACAGTATACACAGAGGTAGAGCGATATATACAGTATATATACAGAGGTAGAGCGATATATACAGTATACACAGAGGTAGAGCGATATATACAGTATACACAGAGGTAGAGCGATATATACAGTATATACACAGAGGTAGAGCGATATATACAGTATATATACAGAGGTAGAGCGATATATACAGTATATACAGAGGTAGAGCGATATATACAGTATATACAGAGGTAGAGCGATATATACAGTATATACAGAGGTAGAGCGATATATACAGTATATACAGAGGTAGAGCGATATATACAGTATATACACAGGTAGAGCGATATATACAGTATATACACAGAGGTAGAGCGATATATACAGTATATACAGAGGTAGAGCGATATATACAGTATATACACAGAGGTAGAGCGATATATACAGTATATACAGAGGTAGAGCGATATATACAGTATATACACAGAGGTAGAGCGATATATACAGTATATATACAGAGGTAGAGCGATATATACAGTATATACACAGAGGTAGAGCGATATATACAGTATATATACAGAGGTAGAGCGATATATACAGTATATACAGAGGTAGAGCAATATATACAGTATACACACAGAGGTAGAGCGATATATACAGTATATACACAGAGGTAGAGCGATATATACAGTATATATACAGAGGTAGAGCGATATATACAGTATATACACACAGAGGTAGAGCGATATATACAGTATATACACAGAGGTAGAGCGATATATACAGTATATATACAGAGGTAGAGCGATATATACAGTATATACAGAGGTAGAGCGATATATACAGTATATATACAGAGGTTAGAGCGATATATACAGTATATACACAGAGGTAGAGCGATATATACAGTATATACACAGAGGTAGAGCGATATATACAGTATATACACAGAGGTAGAGCGATATATACAGTATATACACAGAGGTAGAGCGATATATACAGTATATATACAGAGGTAGAGCGATATATACAGTATATACAGAGGTAGAGCGATATATACAGTATATACACAGAGGTAGAGCGATATATACAGTATATACACAGAGGTAGAGCGATATATACAGTATATACACAGAGGTAGAGCGATATATACAGTATATATACACAGAGGTAGAGCGATATATACAGTATATACAGAGGTAGAGCGATATATACAGTATATATACAGAGGTAGAGCGATATATACAGTATATACACAGAGGTAGAGCGATATATACAGTATACACAGAGGTAGAGCGATATATACAGTATATACAGAGGTAGAGCGATATATACAGTATATACAGAGGTAGAGCGATATATACAGTATACACACAGAGGTAGAGCGATATATACAGTATATACACAGACGTAGAGCTATATATACAGTATATATACAGAGGTAGAGCGATATATACAGTATATACACACAGAGGTAGAGCGATATATACAGTATATACACAGAGGTAGAGCGATATATACAGTATACACACAGAGGTAGAGCGATATATACAGTATATACAGAGGTAGAGCGATATATACAGTATATACACAGAGGTAGAGCGATATATACAGTATATACACAGAGGTAGAGCGATATATACAGTATATACACAGGTAGAGCGATATATACAGTATATACACAGAGGTAGAGCGATATATACAGTATATACACAGAGGTAGAGCGATATATACAGTATATACACAGAGGTAGAGCGATATATACAGTATATATACAGAGGTAGAGCGATATATACAGTATATACAGAGGTAGAGCGATATATACAGTATATACACAGAGGTAGAGCCATATATACAGTATATACACAGAGGTAGAGCGATATATACAGTATATATACAGAGGTAGAGCGATATATACAGTATATACACAGAGGTAGAGCGATATATACAGTATATATACACAGAGGTAGAGCGATATATACAGTATATACACAGAGGTAGAGCGATATATACAGTATATACACAGAGGTAGAGCCATATATACAGTATATACACAGAGGTAGAGCGATATATACAGTATATATACAGAGGTAGAGCGATATATACAGTATATACACAGAGGTAGAGCGATATATACAGTATACACAGAGGTAGAGCGATATATACAGTATATACACAGAGGTAGAGCGATATATACAGTATATACAGAGGTAGAGCGATATATACAGTATATACAGAGGTAGAGCGATATATACAGTATATACAGAGGTAGAGCGATATATACAGTATATACACAGAGGTAGAGCGATATATACAGTATATACACAGAGGTAGAGCGATATATACAGTATATACAGAGGTAGAGCGATATATACAGTATACACAGAGGTAGAGCGATATATACAGTATATACACAGAGGTAGAGCGATATATACAGTATATACACAGAGGTAGAGCGATATATACAGTATATATACAGAGGTAGAGCGATATATACAGTATATACAGAGGTAGAGCGATATATACAGTATACACAGAGGTAGAGCGATATATACAGTATACACAGAGGTAGAGCGATATATACAGTATATATACAGAGGTAGAGCGATATATACAGTATATACAGAGGTAGAGCGATATATACAGTATACACAGAGGTAGAGCGATATATACAGTATACACAGAGGTAGAGCGATATATACAGTATACACAGAGGTAGAGCGATATATACAGTATACACAGAGGTAGAGCGATATATACAGTATACACAGAGGTAGAGCGATATATACAGTATATATACAGAGGTAGAGCGATATATACAGTATATACAGAGGTAGAGCGATATATACAGTATATACAGAGGTAGAGCGATATATACAGTATATACACAGAGGTAGAGCGATATATACAGTATACACACAGAGGTAGAGCGATATATACAGTATATACACAGATATATACAGTATATACAGAGGTAGAGCGATATATACAGTATATACAGAGGTAGAGCGATATATACAGTATATACAGAGGTAGAGCGATATATACAGTATATATACAGAGGTAGAGCGATATATACAGTATATACAGAGGTAGAGCGATATATACAGTATATACACAGAGGTAGAGCGATATATACAGTATATACACAGAGGTAGAGCGATATATACAGTATACACAGAGGTAGAGCGATATATACAGTATATACAGAGGTAGAGCGATATATACAGTATATACACAGAGGTAGAGCGATATATACAGTATATACACAGGTAGAGCGATATATACAGTATATACACAGAGGTAGAGCGATATATACAGTATATACACAGAGGTAGAGCTATATATACAGTATATACACAGAGGTAGAGCGATATATACAGTATATACACAGGTAGAGCGATATATACAGTATATATACAGAGGTAGAGCGATATATACAGTATATACACAGAGGTAGAGCGATATATACAGTATATACACAGAGGTAGAGCGATATATACAGTATATATACAGAGGTAGAGCGATATATACAGTATATACAGAGGTAGAGCGATATATACAGTATACACAGAGGTAGAGCGATATATACAGTATATACACAGAGGTAGAGCGATATATACAGTATATACACAGAGGTAGAGCGATATATACAGTATACACAGAGGTAGAGCGATATATACAGTATATACACACAGAGGTAGAGCGATATATACAGTATATACACAGAGGTAGAGCGATATATACAGTATATACAGAGGTAGAGCGATATATACAGTATATACAGAGGTAGAGCGATATATACAGTATATACAGAGGTAGAGCGATATATACAGTATATACACAGAGGTAGAGCGATATATACAGTATATACACAGAGGTAGAGCGATATATACAGTATATACACAGAGGTAGAGCTATATATACAGTATATACACACAGAGGTAGAGCGATATATACAGTATATACACAGAGGTAGAGCGATATATACAGTATATACAGAGGTAGAGCGATATATACAGTATATACAGAGGTAGAGCGATATATACAGTATATACAGAGGTAGAGCGATATATACAGTATATACAGAGGTAGAGCGATATATACAGTATATACAGAGGTAGAGCGATATATACAGTATATACAGAGGTAGAGCGATATATACAGTATACACAGAGGTAGAGCGATATATACAGTATATACACAGAGGTAGAGCGATATATACAGTATATACAGAGGTAGAGCGATATATACAGTATATACACAGAGGTAGAGCGATATATACAGTATATACACAGAGGTAGAGCGATATATACAGTATATATACAGAGGTAGAGCGATATATACAGTATATACACAGAGGTAGAGCGATATATACAGTATATATACAGAGGTAGAGCGATATATACAGTATATACAGAGGTAGAGCGATATATACAGTATATACAGAGGTAGAGCGATATATACAGTATATACAGAGGTAGAGCGATATATACAGTATATATACACAGAGGTAGAGCGATATATACAGTATATATACACAGAGGTAGAGCGATATATACAGTATATATACACAGAGGTAGAGCGATATATACAGTATATATACAGAGGTAGAGCGATATATACAGTATATATACACAGAGGTAGAGCGATATATACAGTATATACACAGAGGTAGAGCGATATATACAGTATATACACAGAGGTAGAGCGATATATACAGTATATACAGACGTAGAGCGATATATACAGTATATACAGAGGTAGAGCGATATATACAGTATATACAGAGGTAGAGCGATATATACAGTATATACAGAGGTAGAGCGATATATACAGTATATACAGAGGTAGAGCGATATATACAGTATATACAGAGGTAGAGCGATATATACAGTATATATACAGAGGTAGAGCGATATATACAGTATATATACACAGAGGTAGAGCGATATATACAGTATACACAGAGGTAGAGCGATATATACAGTATACACAGAGGTAGAGCGATATATACAGTATATATACAGAGGTAGAGCGATATATACAGTATATACACAGAGGTAGAGCGATATATACAGTATATATACAGAGGTAGAGCGATATATACAGTATATACAGAGGTAGAGCGATATATACAGTATATACAGAGGTAGAGCGATATATACAGTATATACACAGAGGTAGAGCGATATATACAGTATATACACAGAGGTAGAGCGATATATACAGTATATACACAGAGGTAGAGCGATATATACAGTATATACACAGAGGTTAGAGCGATATATACAGTATATACACAGAGGTAGAGCGATATATACAGTATATATACACAGAGGTAGAGCGATATATACAGTATATACACAGAGGTAGAGCGATATATACAGTATATATACAGAGGTAGAGCGATATATACAGTATATACACAGAGGTAGAGCGATATATACAGTATATATACAGAGGTAGAGCGATATATACAGTATACACAGAGGTAGAGCGATATATACAGTATATATACAGAGGTAGAGCGATATATACAGTATATATACAGAGGTAGAGCGATATATACAGTATATACACAGAGGTAGAGCGATATATACAGTATATACACAGAGGTAGAGCGATATATACAGTATACACACAGAGGTAGAGCGATATATACAGTATATACACAGAGGTAGAGCGATATATACAGTATATATACACAGAGGTAGAGCGATATATACAGTATATACAGAGGTAGAGCGATATATACAGTATATATACAGAGGTATATACAGAGGTAGAGCGATATATACAGTATATACAGAGGTAGAGCGATATATACAGTATATACAGAGGTAGAGCGATATATACAGTATACACAGAGGTAGAGCGATATATACAGTATACACAGAGGTAGAGCGATATATACAGTATATATACAGAGGTAGAGCCATATATACAGTATATACACAGAGGTAGAGCGATATATACAGTATACACAGAGGTAGAGCGATATATACAGTATATACACAGAGGTAGAGCGATATATACAGTATATACACAGGTAGAGCGATATATACAGTATACACAGAGGTAGAGCGATATATACAGTATATACACAGAGGTAGAGCGATATATACAGTATATACAGAGGTAGAGCGATATATACAGTATATACAGAGGTAGAGCGATATATACAGTATATACAGAGGTAGAGCGATATATACAGTATACACAGAGGTAGAGCGATATATACAGTATATACAGAGGTAGAGCGATATATACAGTATATACACAGAGGTAGAGCGATATATACAGTATATACACAGAGGTAGAGCGATATATACAGTATATACAGAGGTAGAGCGATATATACAGTATATACAGAGGTAGAGCGATATATACAGTATATACAGAGGTAGAGCGATATATACAGTATATACACAGAGGTAGAGCGATATATACAGTATATACACAGAGGTAGAGCGATATATACAGTATATACACAGAGGTAGAGCGATATATACAGTATATATACAGAGGTAGAGCGATATATACAGTATATATACAGAGGTAGAGCGATATATACAGTATATATACAGAGGTAGAGCGATATATACAGTATACACAGAGGTAGAGCGATATATACAGTATATACACAGACGTAGAGCGATATATACAGTATACACAGAGGTAGAGCGATATATACAGTATATACACAGAGGTAGAGCGATATATACAGTATATATACAGAGGTAGAGCGATATATACAGTATATACAGAGGTAGAGCGATATATACAGTATATACAGAGGTAGAGCGATATATACAGTATATACAGAGGTAGAGCGATATATACAGTATATACACAGAGGTAGAGCGATATATACAGTATATACAGAGGTAGAGCGATATATACAGTATATACACAGAGGTAGAGCGATATATACAGTATATATACACAGAGGTAGAGCGATATATACAGTATATATACACAGAGGTAGAGCGATATATACAGTATATATACAGAGGTAGAGCGATATATACAGTATATACAGAGGTAGAGCGATATATACAGTATATATACACAGAGGTAGAGCGATATATACAGTATATATACACAGAGGTAGAGCGATATATACAGTATATATACAGAGGTAGAGCGATATATACAGTATATACACACAGAGGTAGAGCGATATATACAGTATATATACAGAGGTAGAGCGATATATACAGTATATACACACAGAGGTAGAGCGATATATACAGTATATATACAGAGGTAGAGCGATATATACAGTATATACAGAGGTAGAGCGATATATACAGTATATACACAGAGGTAGAGCGATATATACAGTATATATACACACAGAGGTAGAGCGATATATACAGTATATACACAGAGGTAGAGCGATATATACAGTATATATACAGAGGTATATACAGAGGTAGAGCGATATATACAGTATATACAGAGGTAGAGCGATATATACAGTATATACAGAGGTAGAGCGATATATACAGTATATATACACAGAGGTAGAGCGATATATACAGTATATATACAGAGGTAGAGCGATATATACAGTATATACACAGAGGTAGAGCGATATATACAGTATATACAGAGGTAGAGCGATATATACAGTATATACACACAGAGGTAGAGCTATATATACAGTATATACACAGAGGTAGAGCGATATATACAGTATATACAGAGGTAGAGCGATATATACAGTATATACAGAGGTAGAGCGATATATACAGTATATACACAGAGGTAGAGCGATATATACAGTATATATACAGAGGTAGAGCGATATATACAGTATATACACAGAGGTAGAGCGATATATACAGTATATACACAGAGGTAGAGCTATATATACAGTATATACAGAGGTAGAGCGATATATACAGTATATACAGAGGTAGAGCGATATATACAGTATACACAGAGGTAGAGCGATATATACAGTATATATACAGAGGTAGAGCGATATATACAGTATATACACAGAGGTAGAGCGATATATACAGTATATATACAGAGGTAGAGCGATATATACAGTATATACAGAGGTAGAGCGATATATACAGTATACACAGAGGTAGAGCGATATATACAGTATATACACACAGAGGTAGAGCGATATATACAGTATATATACAGAGGTAGAGCGATATATACAGTATATATACACAGAGGTAGAGCGATATATACAGTATATACACAGAGGTAGAGCGATATATACAGTATATACAGAGGTAGAGCGATATATACAGTATATACAGAGGTAGAGCGATATATACAGTATACACAGAGGTAGAGCGATATATACAGTATATATACAGAGGTATATACAGAGGTAGAGCGATATATACAGTATATACACACAGAGGTAGAGCGATATATACAGTATATACACAGAGGTAGAGCGATATATACAGTATATATACAGAGGTTAGAGCGATATATACAGTATATACACAGACGTAGAGCGATATATACAGTATATACAGAGGTAGAGCGATATATACAGTATATACACAGAGGTAGAGCGATATATACAGTATATACACAGAGGTAGAGCGATATATACAGTA
>NW_027462585.1:0-57957 GCF_050947455.1 Rhinoderma darwinii
GATGTTTCCCAGGCGAGTTATTGACAAGTAAATCCTAGACGCTCGATCTTGGTTATTTTCGCTTTCGCGGCTGGCAGTAAAAGAACCATGTTTCTGTGAATAACTCCTGAACCGTAAGTCCTAGACGCTCGCTCTTGGCTGCATTCGATTCAGCTCGTGGCAGCCAGTCTAAAAAACACTATCTTGGTCTTCTCTGCATGTTTCCCAGGCGAGCAATTGGCAGCATGTTCAGAACCATGTTTCTGTGAATAACTCCTGAACCGTAAGTCCTAGACGCTCGCTCTTGGCTGCATTCGATTCAGCTCGTGGCAGCCAGTCTAAAAAACACTATCTTGGACTTCTCTGCATGTTTCCCAGGCGAGCAATTGGCAGCATGTTCAGAACCATGTTTCTGTGAATAACTCCTGAACCGTAAGTCCTAGACGCTCGCTCTTGGCTGCATTCGATTCAGCTCGTGGCAGCCAGTCTAAAAAACACTATCTTGGACTTCTCTGCATGTTTCCCAGGCGAGAAATTGGCAGCATGTTCAGAACCATGTTTCTGTGAATAACTCCTGAACCGTAAGTCCTAGACGCTCGATCTTGGCGGCATTCGTCTCAGCGCCTGGCAATTAGTATAGGAGCACTGTGTTTGACTTCTCTGGATGTTTCCCAGGCGAGTTATTGACAAGTAAATCCTAGACGCTCGATCTTGGTTATTTTCGCTTTCGCGGCTGGCAGTAAAAGAACCATGTTTCTGTGAATAACTCCTGAACCGTAAGTCCTAGACGCTCGCTCTTGGCTGCATTCGATTCAGCTCGTGGCAGCCAGTCTAAAAAACACTATCTTGGACTTCTCTGCATGTTTCCCAGGCGAGAAATTGGCAGCATGTTCAGAACCATGTTTCTGTGAATAACTCCTGAACCGTAAGTCCTAGACGCTCGATCTTGGCGGCATTCGTCTCAGCGCCTGGCAATTAGTATAGGAGCACTGTGTTTGACTTCTCTGGATGTTTCCCAGGCGAGTTATTGACAAGTAAATCCTAGACGCTCGATCTTGGTTATTTTCGCTTTCGCGGCTGGCAGTAAAAGAACCATGTTTCTGTGAATAACTCCTGAACCGTAAGTCCTAGACGCTCGCTCTTGGCTGCATTCGATTCAGCTCGTGGCAGCCAGTCTAAAAAACACTATCTTGGACTTCTCTGCATGTTTCCCAGGCGAGCAATTGGCAGCATGTTCAGAACCATGTTTCTGTGAATAACTCCTGAACCGTAAGTCCTAGACGCTCGCTCTTGGCTGCATTCGATTCAGCTCGTGGCAGCCAGTCTAAAAAACACTATCTTGGACTTCTCTGCATGTTTCCCAGGCGAGCAATTGGCAGCATGTTCAGAACCATGTTTCTGTGAATAACTCCTGAACCGTAAGTCCTAGACGCTCGCTCTTGGCTGCATTCGATTCAGCTCGTGGCAGCCAGTCTAAAAAACACTATCTTGGACTTCTCTGCATGTTTCCCAGGCGAGCAATTGGCAGCATGTTCAGAACCATGTTTCTGTGAATAACTCCTGAACCGTAAGTCCTAGACGCTCGCTCTTGGCTGCATTCGATTCAGCTCGTGGCAGCCAGTCTAAAAAACACTATCTTGGACTTCTCTGCATGTTTCCCAGGCGAGCAATTGGCAGCATGTTCAGAACCATGTTTCTGTGAATAACTCCTGAACCGTAAGTCCTAGACGCTCGCTCTTGGCTGCATTCGATTCAGCTCGTGGCAGCCAGTCTAAAAAACACTATCTTGGACTTCTCTGCATGTTTCCCAGGCGAGCAATTGGCAGCATGTTCAGAACCATGTTTCTGTGAATAACTCCTGAACCGTAAGTCCTAGACGCTCGCTCTTGGCTGCATTCGATTCAGCTCGTGGCAGCCAGTCTAAAAACACTATCTTGGACTTCTCTGCATGTTTCCCAGGCGAGCAATTGGCAGCATGTTCAGAACCATGTTTCTGTGAATAACTCCTGAACCGTAAGTCCTAGACGCTCGCTCTTGGCTGCATTCGATTCAGCTCGTGGCAGCCAGTCTAAAAAACACTATCTTGGACTTCTCTGCATGTTCCTAAGGCAAATGTTTCTAAAGCTAATTCTTGAACCGTAAGTCCTAGACGCTCGATCTTGGCGGCATTCGTCTCAGCGCCTGGCAATTAGTATAGGAGCACTGTGTTTGACTTCTCTGGATGTTTCCCAGGCGAGTTATTGACAAGTAAATCCTAGACGCTCGATCTTGGTTATTTTCGCTTTCGCGGCTGGCAGTAAAAGAACCATGTTTCTGTGAATAACTCCTGAACCGTAAGTCCTAGACGCTCGCTCTTGGCTGCATTCGATTCAGCTCGTGGCAGCCAGTCTAAAAAACACTATCTTGGACTTCTCTGCATGTTTCCCAGGCGAGCAATTGGCAGCATGTTCAGAACCATGTTTCTGTGAATAACTCCTGAACCGTAAGTCCTAGACGCTCGCTCTTGGCTGCATTCGATTCAGCTCGTGGCAGCCAGTCTAAAAAACACTATCTTGGACTTCTCTGCATGTTTCCCAGGCGAGCAATTGGCAGCATGTTCAGAACCATGTTTCTGTGAATAACTCCTGAACCGTAAGTCCTAGACGCTCGCTCTTGGCTGCATTCGATTCAGCTCGTGGCAGCCAGTCTAAAAAACACTATCTTGGACTTCTCTGCATGTTTCCCAGGCGAGCAATTGGCAGCATGTTCAGAACCATGTTTCTGTGAATAACTCCTGAACCGTAAGTCCTAGACGCTCGCTCTTGGCTGCATTCGATTCAGCTCGTGGCAGCCAGTCTAAAAAACACTATCTTGGACTTCTCTGCATGTTTCCCAGGCGAGCAATTGGCAGCATGTTCAGAACCATGTTTCTGTGAATAACTCCTGAACCGTAAGTCCTAGACGCTCGCTCTTGGCTGCATTCGATTCAGCTCGTGGCAGCCAGTCTAAAAAACACTATCTTGGACTTCTCTGCATGTTCCTAAGGCAAATGTTTCTAAAGCTAATTCTTGAACCGTAAGTCCTAGACGCTCGATCTTGGCGGCATTCGTCTCAGCGCCTGGCAATTAGTATAGGAGCACTGTGTTTGACTTCTCTGGATGTTTCCCAGGCGAGTTATTGACAAGTAAATCCTAGACGCTCGATCTTGGTTATTTTCGCTTTCGCGGCTGGCAGTAAAAGAACCATGTTTCTGTGAATAACTCCTGAACCGTAAGTCCTAGACGCTCGCTCTTGGCTGCATTCGATTCAGCTCGTGGCAGCCAGTCTAAAAAACACTATCTTGGACTTCTCTGCATGTTTCCCAGGCGAGCAATTGGCAGCATGTTCAGAACCATGTTTCTGTGAATAACTCCTGAACCGTAAGTCCTAGACGCTCGCTCTTGGCTGCATTCGATTCAGCTCGTGGCAGCCAGTCTAAAAAACACTATCTTGGACTTCTCTGCATGTTTCCCAGGCGAGCAATTGGCAGCATGTTCAGAACCATGTTTCTGTGAATAACTCCTGAACCGTAAGTCCTAGACGCTCGCTCTTGGCTGCATTCGATTCAGCTCGTGGCAGCCAGTCTAAAAAACACTATCTTGGACTTCTCTGCATGTTTCCCAGGCGAGCAATTGGCAGCATGTTCAGAACCATGTTTCTGTGAATAACTCCTGAACCGTAAGTCCTAGACGCTCGCTCTTGGCTGCATTCGATTCAGCTCGTGGCAGCCAGTCTAAAAAACACTATCTTGGACTTCTCTGCATGTTTCCCAGGCGAGCAATTGGCAGCATGTTCAGAACCATGTTTCTGTGAATAACTCCTGAACCGTAAGTCCTAGACGCTCGCTCTTGGCTGCATTCGATTCAGCTCGTGGCAGCCAGTCTAAAAAACACTATCTTGGACTTCTCTGCATGTTTCCCAGGCGAGCAATTGGCAGCATGTTCAGAACCATGTTTCTGTGAATAACTCCTGAACCGTAAGTCCTAGACGCTCGCTCTTGGCTGCATTCGATTCAGCTCGTGGCAGCCAGTCTAAAAAACACTATCTTGGACTTCTCTGCATGTTTCCCAGGCGAGCAATTGGCAGCATGTTCAGAACCATGTTTCTGTGAATAACTCCTGAACCGTAAGTCCTAGACGCTCGCTCTTGGCTGCATTCGATTCAGCTCGTGGCAGCCAGTCTAAAAAACACTATCTTGGACTTCTCTGCATGTTTCCCAGGCGAGCAATTGGCAGCATGTTCAGAACCATGTTTCTGTGAATAACTCCTGAACCGTAAGTCCTAGACGCTCGCTCTTGGCTGCATTCGATTCAGCTCGTGGCAGCCAGTCTAAAAAACACTATCTTGGACTTCTCTGCATGTTTCCCAGGCGAGCAATTGGCAGCATGTTCAGAACCATGTTTCTGTGAATAACTCCTGAACCGTAAGTCCTAGACGCTCGCTCTTGGCTGCATTCGATTCAGCTCGTGGCAGCCAGTCTAAAAAACACTATCTTGGACTTCTCTGCATGTTTCCCAGGCGAGCAATTGGCAGCATGTTCAGAACCATGTTTCTGTGAATAACTCCTGAACCGTAAGTCCTAGACGCTCGCTCTTGGCTGCATTCGATTCAGCTCGTGGCAGCCAGTCTAAAAAACACTATCTTGGACTTCTCTGCATGTTCCTAAGGCAAATGTTTCTAAAGCTAATTCTTGAACCGTAAGTCCTAGACGCTCGATCTTGGCGGCATTCGTCTCAGCGCCTGGCAATTAGTATAGGAGCACTGTGTTTGACTTCTCTGGATGTTTCCCAGGCGAGTTATTGACAAGTAAATCCTAGACGCTCGATCTTGGTTATTTTCGCTTTCGCGGCTGGCAGTAAAAGAACCATGTTTCTGTGAATAACTCCTGAACCGTAAGTCCTAGACGCTCGCTCTTGGCTGCATTCGATTCAGCTCGTGGCAGCCAGTCTAAAAAACACTATCTTGGACTTCTCTGCATGTTTCCCAGGCGAGCAATTGGCAGCATGTTCAGAACCATGTTTCTGTGAATAACTCCTGAACCGTAAGTCCTAGACGCTCGCTCTTGGCTGCATTCGATTCAGCTCGTGGCAGCCAGTCTAAAAAACACTATCTTGGACTTCTCTGCATGTTTCCCAGGCGAGCAATTGGCAGCATGTTCAGAACCATGTTTCTGTGAATAACTCCTGAACCGTAAGTCCTAGACGCTCGCTCTTGGCTGCATTCGATTCAGCTCGTGGCAGCCAGTCTAAAAAACACTATCTTGGACTTCTCTGCATGTTTCCCAGGCGAGCAATTGGCAGCATGTTCAGAACCATGTTTCTGTGAATAACTCCTGAACCGTAAGTCCTAGACGCTCGCTCTTGGCTGCATTCGATTCAGCTCGTGGCAGCCAGTCTAAAAAACACTATCTTGGACTTCTCTGCATGTTTCCCAGGCGAGCAATTGGCAGCATGTTCAGAACCATGTTTCTGTGAATAACTCCTGAACCGTAAGTCCTAGACGCTCGCTCTTGGCTGCATTCGATTCAGCTCGTGGCAGCCAGTCTAAAAAACACTATCTTGGACTTCTCTGCATGTTTCCCAGGCGAGCAATTGGCAGCATGTTCAGAACCATGTTTCTGTGAATAACTCCTGAACCGTAAGTCCTAGACGCTCGCTCTTGGCTGCATTCGATTCAGCTCGTGGCAGCCAGTCTAAAAAACACTATCTTGGACTTCTCTGCATGTTCCTAAGGCAAATGTTTCTAAAGCTAATTCTTGAACCGTAAGTCCTAGACGCTCGATCTTGGCGGCATTCGTCTCAGCGCCTGGCAATTAGTATAGGAGCACTGTGTTTGACTTCTCTGGATGTTTCCCAGGCGAGTTATTGACAAGTAAATCCTAGACGCTCGATCTTGGTTATTTTCGCTTTCGCGGCTGGCAGTAAAAGAACCATGTTTCTGTGAATAACTCCTGAACCGTAAGTCCTAGACGCTCGCTCTTGGCTGCATTCGATTCAGCTCGTGGCAGCCAGTCTAAAAAACACTATCTTGGACTTCTCTGCATGTTTCCCAGGCGAGAAATTGGCAGCATGTTCAGAACCATGTTTCTGTGAATAACTCCTGAACCGTAAGTCCTAGACGCTCGATCTTGGCGGCATTCGTCTCAGCGCCTGGCAATTAGTATAGGAGCACTGTGTTTGACTTCTCTGGATGTTTCCCAGGCGAGTTATTGACAAGTAAATCCTAGACGCTCGATCTTGGTTATTTTCGCTTTCGCGGCTGGCAGTAAAAGAACCATGTTTCTGTGAATAACTCCTGAACCGTAAGTCCTAGACGCTCGCTCTTGGCTGCATTCGATTCAGCTCGTGGCAGCCAGTCTAAAAAACACTATCTTGGACTTCTCTGCATGTTTCCCAGACGAGAAATTGGCAGCATGTTCAGAACCATGTTTCTGTGAATAACTCCTGAACCGTAAGTCCTAGACGCTCGATCTTGGCGGCATTCGTCTCAGCGCCTGGCAATTAGTATAGGAGCACTGTGTTTGACTTCTCTGGATGTTTCCCAGGCGAGTTATTGACAAGTAAATCCTAGACGCTCGATCTTGGTTATTTTCGCTTTCGCGGCTGGCAGTAAAAGAACCATGTTTCTGTGAATAACTCCTGAACCGTAAGTCCTAGACGCTCGCTCTTGGCTGCATTCGATTCAGCTCGTGGCAGCCAGTCTAAAAAACACTATCTTGGACTTCTCTGCATGTTTCCCAGGCGAGCAATTGGCAGCATGTTCAGAACCATGTTTCTGTGAATAACTCCTGAACCGTAAGTCCTAGACGCTCGCTCTTGGCTGCATTCGATTCAGCTCGTGCAGCCAGTCTAAAAAACACTATCTTGGACTTCTCTGCATGTTTCCCAGGCGAGCAATTGGCAGCATGTTCAGAACCATGTTTCTGTGAATAACTCCTGAACCGTAAGTCCTAGACGCTCGCTCTTGGCTGCATTCGATTCAGCTCGTGGCAGCCAGTCTAAAAAACACTATCTTGGACTTCTCTGCATGTTTCCCAGGCGAGCAATTGGCAGCATGTTCAGAACCATGTTTCTGTGAATAACTCCTGAACCGTAAGTCCTAGACGCTCGCTCTTGGCTGCATTCGATTCAGCTCGTGGCAGCCAGTCTAAAAAACACTATCTTGGACTTCTCTGCATGTTTCCCAGGCGAGCAATTGGCAGCATGTTCAGAACCATGTTTCTGTGAATAACTCCTGAACCGTAAGTCCTAGACGCTCGCTCTTGGCTGCATTCGATTCAGCTCGTGGCAGCCAGTCTAAAAAACACTATCTTGGACTTCTCTGCATGTTTCCCAGGCGAGAAATTGGCAGCATGTTCAGAACCATGTTTCTGTGAATAACTCCTGAACCGTAAGTCCTAGACGCTCGATCTTGGCGGCATTCGTCTCAGCGCCTGGCAATTAGTATAGGAGCACTGTGTTTGACTTCTCTGGATGTTTCCCAGGCGAGTTATTGACAAGTAAATCCTAGACGCTCGATCTTGGTTATTTTCGCTTTCGCGGCTGGCAGTAAAAGAACCATGTTTCTGTGAATAACTCCTGAACCGTAAGTCCTAGACGCTCGCTCTTGGCTGCATTCGATTCAGCTCGTGGCAGCCAGTCTAAAAAACACTATCTTGGACTTCTCTGCATGTTTCCCAGACGAGAAATTGGCAGCATGTTCAGAACCATGTTTCTGTGAATAACTCCTGAACCGTAAGTCCTAGACGCTCGATCTTGGCGGCATTCGTCTCAGCGCCTGGCAATTAGTATAGGAGCACTGTGTTTGACTTCTCTGGATGTTTCCCAGGCGAGTTATTGACAAGTAAATCCTAGACGCTCGATCTTGGTTATTTTCGCTTTCGCGGCTGGCAGTAAAAGAACCATGTTTCTGTGAATAACTCCTGAACCGTAAGTCCTAGACGCTCGCTCTTGGCTGCATTCGATTCAGCTCGTGGCAGCCAGTCTAAAAAACACTATCTTGGACTTCTCTGCATGTTTCCCAGACGAGCAATTGGCAGCATGTTCAGAACCATGTTTCTGTGAATAACTCCTGAACCGTAAGTCCTAGACGCTCGCTCTTGGCTGCATTCGATTCAGCTCGTGGCAGCCAGTCTAAAAAACACTATCTTGGACTTCTCTGCATGTTTCCCAGGCGAGCAATTGGCAGCATGTTCAGAACCATGTTTCTGTGAATAACTCCTGAACCGTAAGTCCTAGACGCTCGCTCTTGGCTGCATTCGATTCAGCTCGTGGCAGCCAGTCTAAAAAACACTATCTTGGACTTCTCTGCATGTTTCCCAGGCGAGAAATTGGCAGCATGTTCAGAACCATGTTTCTGTGAATAACTCCTGAACCGTAAGTCCTAGACGCTCGATCTTGGCGGCATTCGTCTCAGCGCCTGGCAATTAGTATAGGAGCACTGTGTTTGACTTCTCTGGGTGTTTCCCAGGCGAGTTATTGACAAGTAAATCCTAGACGCTCGATCTTGGTTATTTTCGCTTTCGCGGCTGGCAGTAAAAGAACCATGTTTCTGTGAATAACTCCTGAACCGTAAGTCCTAGACGCTCGCTCTTGGCTGCATTCGATTCAGCTCGTGGCAGCCAGTCTAAAAAACACTATCTTGGACTTCTCTGCATGTTTCCCAGGCGAGAAATTGGCAGCATGTTCAGAACCATGTTTCTGTGAATAACTCCTGAACCGTAAGTCCTAGACGCTTGATCTTGGCGGCATTCGTCTCAGCGCCTGGCAATTAGTATAGGAGCACTGTGTTTGACTTCTCTGGATGTTTCCCAGGCGAGTTATTGACAAGTAAATCCTAGACGCTCGATCTTGGTTATTTTCGCTTTCGCGGCTGGCAGTAAAAGAACCATGTTTCTGTGAATAACTCCTGAACCGTAAGTCCTAGACGCTCGCTCTTGGCTGCATTCGATTCAGCTCGTGGCAGCCAGTCTAAAAAACACTATCTTGGACTTCTCTGCATGTTTCCCAGGCGAGAAATTGGCAGCATGTTCAGAACCATGTTTCTGTGAATAACTCCTGAACCGTAAGTCCTAGACGCTCGATCTTGGCGGCATTCGTCTCAGCGCCTGGCAATTAGTATAGGAGCACTGTGTTTGACTTCTCTGGATGTTTCCCAGGCGAGTTATTGACAAGTAAATCCTAGACGCTCGATCTTGGTTATTTTCGCTTTCGCGGCTGGCAGTAAAAGAACCATGTTTCTGTGAATAACTCCTGAACCGTAAGTCCTAGACGCTCGCTCTTGGCTGCATTCGATTCAGCTCGTGGCAGCCAGTCTAAAAAACACTATCTTGGACTTCTCTGCATGTTTCCCAGGCGAGCAATTGGCAGCATGTTCAGAACCATGTTTCTGTGAATAACTCCTGAACCGTAAGTCCTAGACGCTCGCTCTTGGCTGCATTCGATTCAGCTCGTGGCAGCCAGTCTAAAAAACACTATCTTGGACTTCTCTGCATGTTTCCCAGGCGAGCAATTGGCAGCATGTTCAGAACCATGTTTCTGTGAATAACTCCTGAACCGTAAGTCCTAGACGCTCGCTCTTGGCTGCATTCGATTCAGCTCGTGGCAGCCAGTCTAAAAAACACTATCTTGGACTTCTCTGCATGTTTCCCAGGCGAGCAATTGGCAGCATGTTCAGAACCATGTTTCTGTGAATAACTCCTGAACCGTAAGTCCTAGACGCTCGCTCTTGGCTGCATTCGATTCAGCTCGTGGCAGCCAGTCTAAAAAACACTATCTTGGACTTCTCTGCATGTTTCCCAGGCGAGAAATTGGCAGCATGTTCAGAACCATGTTTCTGTGAATAACTCCTGAACCGTAAGTCCTAGACGCTCGATCTTGGCGGCATTCGTCTCAGCGCCTGGCAATTAGTATAGGAGCACTGTGTTTGACTTCTCTGGATGTTTCCCAGGCGAGTTATTGACAAGTAAATCCTAGACGCTCGATCTTGGTTATTTTCGCTTTCGCGGCTGGCAGTAAAAGAACCATGTTTCTGTGAATAACTCCTGAACCGTAAGTCCTAGACGCTCGCTCTTGGCTGCATTCGATTCAGCTCGTGGCAGCCAGTCTAAAAAACACTATCTTGGACTTCTCTGCATGTTTCCCAGGCGAGAAATTGGCAGCATGTTCAGAACCATGTTTCTGTGAATAACTCCTGAACCGTAAGTCCTAGACGCTTGATCTTGGCGGCATTCGTCTCATCGCCTGGCAATTAGTATAGGAGCACTGTGTTTGACTTCTCTGGATGTTTCCCAGGCGAGTTATTGACAAGTAAATCCTAGACGCTCGATCTTGGTTATTTTCGCTTTCGCGGCTGGCAGTAAAAGAACCATGTTTCTGTGAATAACTCCTGAACCGTAAGTCCTAGACGCTCGCTCTTGGCTGCATTCGATTCAGCTCGTGGCAGCCAGTCTAAAAAACACTATCTTGGACTTCTCTGCATGTTTCCCAGGCGAGCAATTGGCAGCATGTTCAGAACCATGTTTCTGTGAATAACTCCTGAACCGTAAGTCCTAGACGCTCGCTCTTGGCTGCATTCGATTCAGCTCGTGGCAGCCAGTCTAAAAAACACTATCTTGGACTTCTCTGCATGTTTCCCAGGCGAGCAATTGGCAGCATGTTCAGAACCATGTTTCTGTGAATAACTCCTGAACCGTAAGTCCTAGACGCTCGCTCTTGGCTGCATTCGATTCAGCTCGTGGCAGCCAGTCTAAAAAAACACTATCTTGGACTTCTCTGCATGTTTCCCAGGCGAGAAATTGGCAGCATGTTCAGAACCATGTTTCTGTGAATAACTCCTGAACCGTAAGTCCTAGACGCTCGATCTTGGCGGCATTCGTCTCAGCGCCTGGCAATTAGTATAGGAGCACTGTGTTTGACTTCTCTGGATGTTTCCCAGGCGAGTTATTGACAAGTAAATCCTAGACGCTCGATCTTGGTTATTTTCGCTTTCGCGGCTGGCAGTAAAAGAACCATGTTTCTGTGAATAACTCCTGAACCGTAAGTCCTAGACGCTCGCTCTTGGCTGCATTCGATTCAGCTCGTGGCAGCCAGTCTAAAAAACACTATCTTGGACTTCTCTGCATGTTTCCCAGACGAGAAATTGGCAGCATGTTCAGAACCATGTTTCTGTGAATAACTCCTGAACCGTAAGTCCTAGACGCTCGATCTTGGCGGCATTCGTCTCAGCGCCTGGCAATTAGTATAGGAGCACTGTGTTTGACTTCTCTGGATGTTTCCCAGGCGAGTTATTGACAAGTAAATCCTAGACGCTCGATCTTGGTTATTTTCGCTTTCGCGGCTGGCAGTAAAAGAACCATGTTTCTGTGAATAACTCCTGAACCGTAAGTCCTAGACGCTCGCTCTTGGCTGCATTCGATTCAGCTCGTGGCAGCCAGTCTAAAAAACACTATCTTGGACTTCTCTGCATGTTTCCCAGGCGAGCAATTGGCAGCATGTTCAGAACCATGTTTCTGTGAATAACTCCTGAACCGTAAGTCCTAGACGCTCGCTCTTGGCTGCATTCGATTCAGCTCGTGGCAGCCAGTCTAAAAAACACTATCTTGGACTTCTCTGCATGTTTCCCAGGCGAGCAATTGGCAGCATGTTCAGAACCATGTTTCTGTGAATAACTCCTGAACCGTAAGTCCTAGACGCTCGCTCTTGGCTGCATTCGATTCAGCTCGTGGCAGCCAGTCTAAAAAACACTATCTTGGACTTCTCTGCATGTTTCCCAGGCGAGAAATTGGCAGCATGTTCAGAACCATGTTTCTGTGAATAACTCCTGAACCGTAAGTCCTAGACGCTCGATCTTGGCGGCATTCGTCTCAGCGCCTGGCAATTAGTATAGGAGCACTGTGTTTGACTTCTCTGGATGTTTCCCAGGCGAGTTATTGACAAGTAAATCCTAGACGCTCGATCTTGGTTATTTTCGCTTTCGCGGCTGGCAGTAAAAGAACCATGTTTCTGTGAATAACTCCTGAACCGTAAGTCCTAGACGCTCGCTCTTGGCTGCATTCGATTCAGCTCGTGGCAGCCAGTCTAAAAAACACTATCTTGGACTTCTCTGCATGTTTCCCAGGCGAGAAATTGGCAGCATGTTCAGAACCATGTTTCTGTGAATAACTCCTGAACCGTAAGTCCTAGACGCTCGATCTTGGCGGCTTTCGTCTCAGCGCCTGGCAATTAGTATAGGAGCACTGTGTTTGACTTCTCTGGATGTTTCCCAGGCGAGTTATTGACAAGTAAATCCTAGACGCTCGATCTTGGTTATTTTCGCTTTCGCGGCTGGCAGTAAAAGAACCATGTTTCTGTGAATAACTCCTGAACCGTAAGTCCTAGACGCTCGCTCTTGGCTGCATTCGATTCAGCTCGTGGCAGCCAGTCTAAAAAACACTATCTTGGACTTCTCTGCATGTTTCCCAGGCGAGCAATTGGCAGCATGTTCAGAACCATGTTTCTGTGAATAACTCCTGAACCGTAAGTCCTAGACGCTCGCTCTTGGCTGCATTCGATTCAGCTCGTGGCAGCCAGTCTAAAAAACACTATCTTGGACTTCTCTGCATGTTTCCCAGGCGAGCAATTGGCAGCATGTTCAGAACCATGTTTCTGTGAATAACTCCTGAACCGTAAGTCCTAGACGCTCGCTCTTGGCTGCATTCGATTCAGCTCGTGGCAGCCAGTCTAAAAAACACTATCTTGGACTTCTCTGCATGTTTCCCAGGCGAGCAATTGGCAGCATGTTCAGAACCATGTTTCTGTGAATAACTCCTGAACCGTAAGTCCTAGACGCTCGCTCTTGGCTGCATTCGATTCAGCTCGTGGCAGCCAGTCTAAAAAACACTATCTTGGACTTCTCTGCATGTTTCCCAGGCGAGCAATTGGCAGCATGTTCAGAACCATGTTTCTGTGAATAACTCCTGAACCGTAAGTCCTAGACGCTCGCTCTTGGCTGCATTCGATTCAGCTCGTGGCAGCCAGTCTAAAAAACACTATCTTGGACTTCTCTGCATGTTTCCCAGGCGAGCAATTGGCAGCATGTTCAGAACCATGTTTCTGTGAATAACTCCTGAACCGTAAGTCCTAGACGCTCGCTCTTGGCTGCATTCGATTCAGCTCGTGGCAGCCAGTCTAAAAAACACTATCTTGGACTTCTCTGCATGTTTCCCAGGCGAGCAATTGGCAGCATGTTCAGAACCATGTTTCTGTGAATAACTCCTGAACCGTAAGTCCTAGACGCTCGCTCTTGGCTGCATTCGATTCAGCTCGTGGCAGCCAGTCTAAAAAACACTATCTTGGACTTCTCTGCATGTTCCTAAGGCAAATGTTTCTAAAGCTAATTCTTGAACCGTAAGTCCTAGACGCTCGATCTTGGCGGCATTCGTCTCAGCGCCTGGCAATTAGTATAGGAGCACTGTGTTTGACTTCTCTGGATGTTTCCCAGGCGAGTTATTGACAAGTAAATCCTAGACGCTCGATCTTGGTTATTTTCGCTTTCGCGGCTGGCAGTAAAAGAACCATGTTTCTGTGAATAACTCCTGAACCGTAAGTCCTAGACGCTCGCTCTTGGCTGCATTCGATTCAGCTCGTGGCAGCCAGTCTAAAAAACACTATCTTGGACTTCTCTGCATGTTTCCCAGGCGAGCAATTGGCAGCATGTTCAGAACCATGTTTCTGTGAATAACTCCTGAACCGTAAGTCCTAGACGCTCGCTCTTGGCTGCATTCGATTCAGCTCGTGGCAGCCAGTCTAAAAAACACTATCTTGGACTTCTCTGCATGTTTCCCAGGCGAGCAATTGGCAGCATGTTCAGAACCATGTTTCTGTGAATAACTCCTGAACCGTAAGTCCTAGACGCTCGCTCTTGGCTGCATTCGATTCAGCTCGTGGCAGCCAGTCTAAAAAACACTATCTTGGACTTCTCTGCATGTTTCCCAGGCGAGCAATTGGCAGCATGTTCAGAACCATGTTTCTGTGAATAACTCCTGAACCGTAAGTCCTAGACGCTCGCTCTTGGCTGCATTCGATTCAGCTCGTGGCAGCCAGTCTAAAAAACACTATCTTGGACTTCTCTGCATGTTTCCCAGGCGAGCAATTGGCAGCATGTTCAGAACCATGTTTCTGTGAATAACTCCTGAACCGTAAGTCCTAGACGCTCGCTCTTGGCTGCATTCGATTCAGCTCGTGGCAGCCAGTCTAAAAAACACTATCTTGGACTTCTCTGCATGTTTCCCAGGCGAGCAATTGGCAGCATGTTCAGAACCATGTTTCTGTGAATAACTCCTGAACCGTAAGTCCTAGACGCTCGCTCTTGGCTGCATTCGATTCAGCTCGTGGCAGCCAGTCTAAAAAACACTATCTTGGACTTCTCTGCATGTTTCCCAGGCGAGCAATTGGCAGCATGTTCAGAACCATGTTTCTGTGAATAACTCCTGAACCGTAAGTCCTAGACGCTCGCTCTTGGCTGCATTCGATTCAGCTCGTGGCAGCCAGTCTAAAAAACACTATCTTGGACTTCTCTGCATGTTTCCCAGGCGAGCAATTGGCAGCATGTTCAGAACCATGTTTCTGTGAATAACTCCTGAACCGTAAGTCCTAGACGCTCGCTCTTGGCTGCATTCGATTCAGCTCGTGGCAGCCAGTCTAAAAAACACTATCTTGGACTTCTCTGCATGTTTCCCAGGCGAGCAATTGGCAGCATGTTCAGAACCATGTTTCTGTGAATAACTCCTGAACCGTAAGTCCTAGACGCTCGCTCTTGGCTGCATTCGATTCAGCTCGTGGCAGCCAGTCTAAAAAACACTATCTTGGACTTCTCTGCATGTTCCTAAGGCAAATGTTTCTAAAGCTAATTCTTGAACCGTAAGTCCTAGACGCTCGATCTTGGCGGCATTCGTCTCAGCGCCTGGCAATTAGTATAGGAGCACTGTGTTTGACTTCTCTGGATGTTTCCCAGGCGAGTTATTGACAAGTAAATCCTAGACGCTCGATCTTGGTTATTTTCGCTTTCGCGGCTGGCAGTAAAAGAACCATGTTTCTGTGAATAACTCCTGAACCGTAAGTCCTAGACGCTCGCTCTTGGCTGCATTCGATTCAGCTCGTGGCAGCCAGTCTAAAAAACACTATCTTGGACTTCTCTGCATGTTTCCCAGGCGAGCAATTGGCAGCATGTTCAGAACCATGTTTCTGTGAATAACTCCTGAACCGTAAGTCCTAGACGCTCGCTCTTGGCTGCATTCGATTCAGCTCGTGGCAGCCAGTCTAAAAAACACTATCTTGGACTTCTCTGCATGTTTCCCAGGCGAGCAATTGGCAGCATGTTCAGAACCATGTTTCTGTGAATAACTCCTGAACCGTAAGTCCTAGACGCTCGATCTTGGCGGCATTCGATTCAGCTCGTGGCAGCCAGTCTAAAAAACACTATCTTGGACTTCTCTGCATGTTTCCCAGGCGAGCAATTGGCAGCATGTTCAGAACCATGTTTCTGTGAATAACTCCTGAACCGTAAGTCCTAGACGCTCGCGCTTGGCTGCATTCGATTCAGCTCGTGGCAGCCAGTCTAAAAAACACTATCTTGGACTTCTCTGCATGTTCCTAAGGCAAATGTTTCTAAAGCTAATTCTTGAACCGTAAGTCCTAGACGCTCGATCTTGGCGGCATTCGTCTCAGCGCCTGGCAATTAGTATAGGAGCACTGTGTTTGACTTCTCTGGATGTTTCCCAGGCGAGTTATTGACAAGTAAATCCTAGACGCTCGATCTTGGTTATTTTCGCTTTCGCGGCTGGCAGTAAAAGAACCATGTTTCTGTGAATAACTCCTGAACCGTAAGTCCTAGACGCTCGCTCTTGGCTGCATTCGATTCAGCTCGTGGCAGCCAGTCTAAAAAACACTATCTTGGACTTCTCTGCATGTTTCCCAGGCGAGCAATTGGCAGCATGTTCAGAACCATGTTTCTGTGAATAACTCCTGAACCGTAAGTCCTAGACGCTCGCTCTTGGCTGCATTCGATTCAGCTCGTGGCAGCCAGTCTAAAAAACACTATCTTGGACTTCTCTGCATGTTCCTAAGGCAAATGTTTCTAAAGCTAATTCTTGAACCGTAAGTCCTAGACGCTCGATCTTGGCGGCATTCGTCTCAGCGCCTGGCAATTAGTATAGGAGCACTGTGTTTGACTTCTCTGGATGTTTCCCAGGCGAGTTATTGACAAGTAAATCCTAGACGCTCGATCTTGGTTATTTTCGCTTTCGCGGCTGGCAGTAAAAGAACCATGTTTCTGTGAATAACTCCTGAACCGTAAGTCCTAGACGCTCGCTCTTGGCTGCATTCGATTCAGCTCGTGGCAGCCAGTCTAAAAAACACTATCTTGGACTTCTCTGCATGTTTCCCAGGCGAGCAATTGGCAGCATGTTCAGAACCATGTTTCTGTGAATAACTCCTGAACCGTAAGTCCTAGACGCTCGCTCTTGGCTGCATTCGATTCAGCTCGTGGCAGCCAGTCTAAAAAACACTATCTTGGACTTCTCTGCATGTTTCCCAGGCGAGCAATTGGCAGCATGTTCAGAACCATGTTTCTGTGAATAACTCCTGAACCGTAAGTCCTAGACGCTCGCTCTTGGCTGCATTCGATTCAGCTCGTGGCAGCCAGTCTAAAAAACACTATCTTGGACTTCTCTGCATGTTTCCCAGGCGAGCAATTGGCAGCATGTTCAGAACCATGTTTCTGTGAATAACTCCTGAACCGTAAGTCCTAGACGCTCGCTCTTGGCTGCATTCGATTCAGCTCGTGGCAGCCAGTCTAAAAAACACTATCTTGGACTTCTCTGCATGTTTCCCAGGCGAGCAATTGGCAGCATGTTCAGAACCATGTTTCTGTGAATAACTCCTGAACCGTAAGTCCTAGACGCTCGCTCTTGGCTGCATTCGATTCAGCTCGTGGCAGCCAGTCTAAAAAACACTATCTTGGACTTCTCTGCATGTTTCCCAGGCGAGCAATTGGCAGCATGTTCAGAACCATGTTTCTGTGAATAACTCCTGAACCGTAAGTCCTAGACGCTCGCTCTTGGCTGCATTCGATTCAGCTCGTGGCAGCCAGTCTAAAAAACACTATCTTGGACTTCTCTGCATGTTCCTAAGGCAAATGTTTCTAAAGCTAATTCTTGAACCGTAAGTCCTAGACGCTCGATCTTGGCGGCATTCGTCTCAGCGCCTGGCAATTAGTATAGGAGCACTGTGTTTGACTTCTCTGGATGTTTCCCAGGCGAGTTATTGACAAGTAAATCCTAGACGCTCGATCTTGGTTATTTTCGCTTTCGCGGCTGGCAGTAAAAGAACCATGTTTCTGTGAATAACTCCTGAACCGTAAGTCCTAGACGCTCGCTCTTGGCTGCATTCGATTCAGCTCGTGGCAGCCAGTCTAAAAAACACTATCTTGGACTTCTCTGCATGTTTCCCAGGCGAGAAATTGGCAGCATGTTCAGAACCATGTTTCTGTGAATAACTCCTGAACCGTAAGTCCTAGACGCTCGCTCTTGGCTGCATTCGATTCAGCTCGTGGCAGCCAGTCTAAAAAACACTATCTTGGACTTCTCTGCATGTTTCCCAGGCGAGCAATTGGCAGCATGTTCAGAACCATGTTTCTGTGAATAACTCCTGAACCGTAAGTCCTAGACGCTCGCTCTTGGCTGCATTCGATTCAGCTCGTGGCAGCCAGTCTAAAAAACACTATCTTGGACTTCTCTGCATGTTTCCCAGGCGAGCAATTGGCAGCATGTTCAGAACCATGTTTCTGTGAATAACTCCTGAACCGTAAGTCCTAGACGCTCGCTCTTGGCTGCATTCGATTCAGCTCGTGGCAGCCAGTCTAAAAAACACTATCTTGGACTTCTCTGCATGTTTCCCAGGCGAGCAATTGGCAGCATGTTCAGAACCATGTTTCTGTGAATAACTCCTGAACCGTAAGTCCTAGACGCTCGCTCTTGGCTGCATTCGATTCAGCTCGTGGCAGCCAGTCTAAAAAACACTATCTTGGACTTCTCTGCATGTTTCCCAGGCGAGCAATTGGCAGCATGTTCAGAACCATGTTTCTGTGAATAACTCCTGAACCGTAAGTCCTAGACGCTCGCTCTTGGCTGCATTCGATTCAGCTCGTGGCAGCCAGTCTAAAAAACACTATCTTGGACTTCTCTGCATGTTTCCCAGGCGAGCAATTGGCAGCATGTTCAGAACCATGTTTCTGTGAATAACTCCTGAACCGTAAGTCCTAGACGCTCGCTCTTGGCTGCATTCGATTCAGCTCGTGGCAGCCAGTCTAAAAAACACTATCTTGGACTTCTCTGCATGTTTCCCAGGCGAGCAATTGGCAGCATGTTCAGAACCATGTTTCTGTGAATAACTCCTGAACCGTAAGTCCTAGACGCTCGCTCTTGGCTGCATTCGATTCAGCTCGTGGCAGCCAGTCTAAAAAACACTATCTTGGACTTCTCTGCATGTTCCTAAGGCAAATGTTTCTAAAGCTAATTCTTGAACCGTAAGTCCTAGACGCTCGATCTTGGCGGCATTCGTCTCAGCGCCTGGCAATTAGTATAGGAGCACTGTGTTTGACTTCTCTGGATGTTTCCCAGGCGAGTTATTGACAAGTAAATCCTAGACGCTCGATCTTGGTTATTTTCGCTTTCGCGGCTGGCAGTAAAAGAACCATGTTTCTGTGAATAACTCCTGAACCGTAAGTCCTAGACGCTCGCTCTTGGCTGCATTCGATTCAGCTCGTGGCAGCCAGTCTAAAAAACACTATCTTGGACTTCTCTGCATGTTTCCCAGGCGAGCAATTGGCAGCATGTTCAGAACCATGTTTCTGTGAATAACTCCTGAACCGTAAGTCCTAGACGCTCGCTCTTGGCTGCATTCGATTCAGCTCGTGGCAGCCAGTCTAAAAAACACTATCTTGGACTTCTCTGCATGTTTCCCAGGCGAGCAATTGGCAGCATGTTCAGAACCATGTTTCTGTGAATAACTCCTGAACCGTAAGTCCTAGACGCTCGCTCTTGGCTGCATTCGATTCAGCTCGTGGCAGCCAGTCTAAAAAACACTATCTTGGACTTCTCTGCATGTTTCCCAGGCGAGCAATTGGCAGCATGTTCAGAACCATGTTTCTGTGAATAACTCCTGAACCGTAAGTCCTAGACGCTCGCTCTTGGCTGCATTCGATTCAGCTCGTGGCAGCCAGTCTAAAAAACACTATCTTGGACTTCTCTGCATGTTTCCCAGGCGAGCAATTGGCAGCATGTTCAGAACCATGTTTCTGTGAATAACTCCTGAACCGTAAGTCCTAGACGCTCGCTCTTGGCTGCATTCGATTCAGCTCGTGGCAGCCAGTCTAAAAAACACTATCTTGGACTTCTCTGCATGTTTCCCAGGCGAGCAATTGGCAGCATGTTCAGAACCATGTTTCTGTGAATAACTCCTGAACCGTAAGTCCTAGACGCTCGCTCTTGGCTGCATTCGATTCAGCTCGTGGCAGCCAGTCTAAAAAACACTATCTTGGACTTCTCTGCATGTTTCCCAGGCGAGCAATTGGCAGCATGTTCAGAACCATGTTTCTGTGAATAACTCCTGAACCGTAAGTCCTAGACGCTCGCTCTTGGCTGCATTCGATTCAGCTCGTGGCAGCCAGTCTAAAAAACACTATCTTGGACTTCTCTGCATGTTTCCCAGGCGAGCAATTGGCAGCATGTTCAGAACCATGTTTCTGTGAATAACTCCTGAACCGTAAGTCCTAGACGCTCGCTCTTGGCTGCATTCGATTCAGCTCGTGGCAGCCAGTCTAAAAAACACTATCTTGGACTTCTCTGCATGTTTCCCAGGCGAGCAATTGGCAGCATGTTCAGAACCATGTTTCTGTGAATAACTCCTGAACCGTAAGTCCTAGACGCTCGCTCTTGGCTGCATTCGATTCAGCTCGTGGCAGCCAGTCTAAAAAACACTATCTTGGACTTCTCTGCATGTTCCTAAGGCAAATGTTTCTAAAGCTAATTCTTGAACCGTAAGTCCTAGACGCTCGATCTTGGCGGCATTCGTCTCAGCGCCTGGCAATTAGTATAGGAGCACTGTGTTTGACTTCTCTGGATGTTTCCCAGGCGAGTTATTGACAAGTAAATCCTAGACGCTCGATCTTGGTTATTTTCGCTTTCGCGGCTGGCAGTAAAAGAACCATGTTTCTGTGAATAACTCCTGAACCGTAAGTCCTAGACGCTCGCTCTTGGCTGCATTCGATTCAGCTCGTGGCAGCCAGTCTAAAAAACACTATCTTGGACTTCTCTGCATGTTTCCCAGGCGAGCAATTGGCAGCATGTTCAGAACCATGTTTCTGTGAATAACTCCTGAACCGTAAGTCCTAGACGCTCGCTCTTGGCTGCATTCGATTCAGCTCGTGGCAGCCAGTCTAAAAAACACTATCTTGGACTTCTCTGCATGTTTCCCAGGCGAGCAATTGGCAGCATGTTCAGAACCATGTTTCTGTGAATAACTCCTGAACCGTAAGTCCTAGACGCTCGATCTTGGCGGCATTCGATTCAGCTCGTGGCAGCCAGTCTAAAAAACACTATCTTGGACTTCTCTGCATGTTTCCCAGGCGAGCAATTGGCAGCATGTTCAGAACCATGTTTCTGTGAATAACTCCTGAACCGTAAGTCCTAGACGCTCGCGCTTGGCTGCATTCGATTCAGCTCGTGGCAGCCAGTCTAAAAAACACTATCTTGGACTTCTCTGCATGTTCCTAAGGCAAATGTTTCTAAAGCTAATTCTTGAACCGTAAGTCCTAGACGCTCGATCTTGGCGGCATTCGTCTCAGCGCCTGGCAATTAGTATAGGAGCACTGTGTTTGACTTCTCTGGATGTTTCCCAGGCGAGTTATTGACAAGTAAATCCTAGACGCTCGATCTTGGTTATTTTCGCTTTCGCGGCTGGCAGTAAAAGAACCATGTTTCTGTGAATAACTCCTGAACCGTAAGTCCTAGACGCTCGCTCTTGGCTGCATTCGATTCAGCTCGTGGCAGCCAGTCTAAAAAACACTATCTTGGACTTCTCTGCATGTTTCCCAGGCGAGCAATTGGCAGCATGTTCAGAACCATGTTTCTGTGAATAACTCCTGAACCGTAAGTCCTAGACGCTCGCTCTTGGCTGCATTCGATTCAGCTCGTGGCAGCCAGTCTAAAAAACACTATCTTGGACTTCTCTGCATGTTCCTAAGGCAAATGTTTCTAAAGCTAATTCTTGAACCGTAAGTCCTAGACGCTCGATCTTGGCGGCATTCGTCTCAGCGCCTGGCAATTAGTATAGGAGCACTGTGTTTGACTTCTCTGGATGTTTCCCAGGCGAGTTATTGACAAGTAAATCCTAGACGCTCGATCTTGGTTATTTTCGCTTTCGCGGCTGGCAGTAAAAGAACCATGTTTCTGTGAATAACTCCTGAACCGTAAGTCCTAGACGCTCGCTCTTGGCTGCATTCGATTCAGCTCGTGGCAGCCAGTCTAAAAAACACTATCTTGGACTTCTCTGCATGTTTCCCAGGCGAGCAATTGGCAGCATGTTCAGAACCATGTTTCTGTGAATAACTCCTGAACCGTAAGTCCTAGACGCTCGCTCTTGGCTGCATTCGATTCAGCTCGTGGCAGCCAGTCTAAAAAACACTATCTTGGACTTCTCTGCATGTTTCCCAGGCGAGCAATTGGCAGCATGTTCAGAACCATGTTTCTGTGAATAACTCCTGAACCGTAAGTCCTAGACGCTCGCTCTTGGCTGCATTCGATTCAGCTCGTGGCAGCCAGTCTAAAAAACACTATCTTGGACTTCTCTGCATGTTTCCCAGGCGAGCAATTGGCAGCATGTTCAGAACCATGTTTCTGTGAATAACTCCTGAACCGTAAGTCCTAGACGCTCGCTCTTGGCTGCATTCGATTCAGCTCGTGGCAGCCAGTCTAAAAAACACTATCTTGGACTTCTCTGCATGTTTCCCAGGCGAGCAATTGGCAGCATGTTCAGAACCATGTTTCTGTGAATAACTCCTGAACCGTAAGTCCTAGACGCTCGCTCTTGGCTGCATTCGATTCAGCTCGTGGCAGCCAGTCTAAAAAACACTATCTTGGACTTCTCTGCATGTTTCCCAGGCGAGCAATTGGCAGCATGTTCAGAACCATGTTTCTGTGAATAACTCCTGAACCGTAAGTCCTAGACGCTCGCTCTTGGCTGCATTCGATTCAGCTCGTGGCAGCCAGTCTAAAAAACACTATCTTGGACTTCTCTGCATGTTCCTAAGGCAAATGTTTCTAAAGCTAATTCTTGAACCGTAAGTCCTAGACGCTCGATCTTGGCGGCATTCGTCTCAGCGCCTGGCAATTAGTATAGGAGCACTGTGTTTGACTTCTCTGGATGTTTCCCAGGCGAGTTATTGACAAGTAAATCCTAGACGCTCGATCTTGGTTATTTTCGCTTTCGCGGCTGGCAGTAAAAGAACCATGTTTCTGTGAATAACTCCTGAACCGTAAGTCCTAGACGCTCGCTCTTGGCTGCATTCGATTCAGCTCGTGGCAGCCAGTCTAAAAAACACTATCTTGGACTTCTCTGCATGTTTCCCAGGCGAGAAATTGGCAGCATGTTCAGAACCATGTTTCTGTGAATAACTCCTGAACCGTAAGTCCTAGACGCTCGCTCTTGGCTGCATTCGATTCAGCTCGTGGCAGCCAGTCTAAAAAACACTATCTTGGACTTCTCTGCATGTTTCCCAGGCGAGCAATTGGCAGCATGTTCAGAACCATGTTTCTGTGAATAACTCCTGAACCGTAAGTCCTAGACGCTCGCTCTTGGCTGCATTCGATTCAGCTCGTGGCAGCCAGTCTAAAAAACACTATCTTGGACTTCTCTGCATGTTTCCCAGGCGAGCAATTGGCAGCATGTTCAGAACCATGTTTCTGTGAATAACTCCTGAACCGTAAGTCCTAGACGCTCGCTCTTGGCTGCATTCGATTCAGCTCGTGGCAGCCAGTCTAAAAAACACTATCTTGGACTTCTCTGCATGTTTCCCAGGCGAGCAATTGGCAGCATGTTCAGAACCATGTTTCTGTGAATAACTCCTGAACCGTAAGTCCTAGACGCTCGCTCTTGGCTGCATTCGATTCAGCTCGTGGCAGCCAGTCTAAAAAACACTATCTTGGACTTCTCTGCATGTTTCCCAGGCGAGCAATTGGCAGCATGTTCAGAACCATGTTTCTGTGAATAACTCCTGAACCGTAAGTCCTAGACGCTCGCTCTTGGCTGCATTCGATTCAGCTCGTGGCAGCCAGTCTAAAAAACACTATCTTGGACTTCTCTGCATGTTTCCCAGGCGAGCAATTGGCAGCATGTTCAGAACCATGTTTCTGTGAATAACTCCTGAACCGTAAGTCCTAGACGCTCGCTCTTGGCTGCATTCGATTCAGCTCGTGGCAGCCAGTCTAAAAAACACTATCTTGGACTTCTCTGCATGTTTCCCAGGCGAGCAATTGGCAGCATGTTCAGAACCATGTTTCTGTGAATAACTCCTGAACCGTAAGTCCTAGACGCTCGCTCTTGGCTGCATTCGATTCAGCTCGTGGCAGCCAGTCTAAAAAACACTATCTTGGACTTCTCTGCATGTTTCCCAGGCGAGCAATTGGCAGCATGTTCAGAACCATGTTTCTGTGAATAACTCCTGAACCGTAAGTCCTAGACGCTCGCTCTTGGCTGCATTCGATTCAGCTCGTGGCAGCCAGTCTAAAAAACACTATCTTGGACTTCTCTGCATGTTTCCCAGGCGAGCAATTGGCAGCATGTTCAGAACCATGTTTCTGTGAATAACTCCTGAACCGTAAGTCCTAGACGCTCGCTCTTGGCTGCATTCGATTCAGCTCGTGGCAGCCAGTCTAAAAAACACTATCTTGGACTTCTCTGCATGTTTCCCAGACGAGAAATTGGCAGCATGTTCAGAACCATGTTTCTGTGAATAACTCCTGAACCGTAAGTCCTAGACGCTCGATCTTGGCGGCATTCGTCTCAGCGCCTGGCAATTAGTATAGGAGCACTGTGTTTGACTTCTCTGGATGTTTCCCAGGCGAGTTATTGACAAGTAAATCCTAGACGCTCGATCTTGGTTATTTTCGCTTTCGCGGCTGGCAGTAAAAGAACCATGTTTCTGTGAATAACTCCTGAACCGTAAGTCCTAGACGCTCGCTCTTGGCTGCATTCGATTCAGCTCGTGGCAGCCAGTCTAAAAAACACTATCTTGGACTTCTCTGCATGTTTCCCAGGCGAGCAATTGGCAGCATGTTCAGAACCATGTTTCTGTGAATAACTCCTGAACCGTAAGTCCTAGACGCTCGCTCTTGGCTGCATTCGATTCAGCTCGTGGCAGCCAGTCTAAAAAACACTATCTTGGACTTCTCTGCATGTTTCCCAGGCGAGCAATTGGCAGCATGTTCAGAACCATGTTTCTGTGAATAACTCCTGAACCGTAAGTCCTAGACGCTCGCTCTTGGCTGCATTCGATTCAGCTCGTGGCAGCCAGTCTAAAAAACACTATCTTGGACTTCTCTGCATGTTTCCCAGGCGAGCAATTGGCAGCATGTTCAGAACCATGTTTCTGTGAATAACTCCTGAACCGTAAGTCCTAGACGCTCGCTCTTGGCTGCATTCGATTCAGCTCGTGGCAGCCAGTCTAAAAAACACTATCTTGGACTTCTCTGCATGTTTCCCAGGCGAGCAATTGGCAGCATGTTCAGAACCATGTTTCTGTGAATAACTCCTGAACCGTAAGTCCTAGACGCTCGCTCTTGGCTGCATTCGATTCAGCTCGTGGCAGCCAGTCTAAAAAACACTATCTTGGACTTCTCTGCATGTTTCCCAGGCGAGAAATTGGCAGCATGTTCAGAACCATGTTTCTGTGAATAACTCCTGAACCGTAAGTCCTAGACGCTCGATCTTGGCGGCATTCGTCTCAGCGCCTGGCAATTAGTATAGGAGCACTGTGTTTGACTTCTCTGGATGTTTCCCAGGCGAGTTATTGACAAGTAAATCCTAGACGCTCGATCTTGGTTATTTTCGCTTTCGCGGCTGGCAGTAAAAGAACCATGTTTCTGTGAATAACTCCTGAACCGTAAGTCCTAGACGCTCGCTCTTGGCTGCATTCGATTCAGCTCGTGGCAGCCAGTCTAAAAAACACTATCTTGGACTTCTCTGCATGTTTCCCAGACGAGAAATTGGCAGCATGTTCAGAACCATGTTTCTGTGAATAACTCCTGAACCGTAAGTCCTAGACGCTCGATCTTGGCGGCATTCGTCTCAGCGCCTGACAATTAGTATAGGAGCACTGTGTTTGACTTCTCTGGATGTTTCCCAGGCGAGTTATTGACAAGTAAATCCTAGACGCTCGATCTTGGTTATTTTCGCTTTCGCGGCTGGCAGTAAAAGAACCATGTTTCTGTGAATAACTCCTGAACCGTAAGTCCTAGACGCTCGCTCTTGGCTGCATTCGATTCAGCTCGTGGCAGCCAGTCTAAAAAACACTATCTTGGACTTCTCTGCATGTTTCCCAGACGAGCAATTGGCAGCATGTTCAGAACCATGTTTCTGTGAATAACTCCTGAACCGTAAGTCCTAGACGCTCGCTCTTGGCTGCATTCGATTCAGCTCGTGGCAGCCAGTCTAAAAAACACTATCTTGGACTTCTCTGCATGTTTCCCAGGCGAGCAATTGGCAGCATGTTCAGAACCATGTTTCTGTGAATAACTCCTGAACCGTAAGTCCTAGACGCTCGCTCTTGGCTGCATTCGATTCAGCTCGTGGCAGCCAGTCTAAAAAACACTATCTTGGACTTCTCTGCATGTTTCCCAGGCGAGCAATTGGCAGCATGTTCAGAACCATGTTTCTGTGAATAACTCCTGAACCGTAAGTCCTAGACGCTCGCTCTTGGCTGCATTCGATTCAGCTCGTGGCAGCCAGTCTAAAAAACACTATCTTGGACTTCTCTGCATGTTTCCCAGGCGAGCAATTGGCAGCATGTTCAGAACCATGTTTCTGTGAATAACTCCTGAACCGTAAGTCCTAGACGCTCGCTCTTGGCTGCATTCGATTCAGCTCGTGGCAGCCAGTCTAAAAAACACTATCTTGGACTTCTCTGCATGTTTCCCAGGCGAGCAATTGGCAGCATGTTCAGAACCATGTTTCTGTGAATAACTCCTGAACCGTAAGTCCTAGACGCTCGCTCTTGGCTGCATTCGATTCAGCTCGTGGCAGCCAGTCTAAAAAACACTATCTTGGACTTCTCTGCATGTTTCCCAGGCGAGAAATTGGCAGCATGTTCAGAACCATGTTTCTGTGAATAACTCCTGAACCGTAAGTCCTAGACGCTCGATCTTGGCGGCATTCGTCTCAGCGCCTGGCAATTAGTATAGGAGCACTGTGTTTGACTTCTCTGGATGTTTCCCAGGCGAGTTATTGACAAGTAAATCCTAGACGCTCGATCTTGGTTATTTTCGCTTTCGCGGCTGGCAGTAAAAGAACCATGTTTCTGTGAATAACTCCTGAACCGTAAGTCCTAGACGCTCGCTCTTGGCTGCATTCGATTCAGCTCGTGGCAGCCAGTCTAAAAAACACTATCTTGGACTTCTCTGCATGTTTCCCAGACGAGAAATTGGCAGCATGTTCAGAACCATGTTTCTGTGAATAACTCCTGAACCGTAAGTCCTAGACGCTCGATCTTGGCGGCATTCGTCTCAGCGCCTGGCAATTAGTATAGGAGCACTGTGTTTGACTTCTCTGGATGTTTCCCAGGCGAGTTATTGACAAGTAAATCCTAGACGCTCGATCTTGGTTATTTTCGCTTTCGCGGCTGGCAGTAAAAGAACCATGTTTCTGTGAATAACTCCTGAACCGTAAGTCCTAGACGCTCGCTCTTGGCTGCATTCGATTCAGCTCGTGGCAGCCAGTCTAAAAAACACTATCTTGGACTTCTCTGCATGTTTCCCAGACGAGCAATTGGCAGCATGTTCAGAACCATGTTTCTGTGAATAACTCCTGAACCGTAAGTCCTAGACGCTCGCTCTTGGCTGCATTCGATTCAGCTCGTGGCAGCCAGTCTAAAAAACACTATCTTGGACTTCTCTGCATGTTTCCCAGGCGAGCAATTGGCAGCATGTTCAGAACCATGTTTCTGTGAATAACTCCTGAACCGTAAGTCCTAGACGCTCGCTCATGGCTGCATTCGATTCAGCTCGTGGCAGCCAGTCTAAAAAACACTATCTTGGACTTCTCTGCATGTTTCCCAGGCGAGAAATTGGCAGCATGTTCAGAACCATGTTTCTGTGAATAACTCCTGAACCGTAAGTCCTAGACGCTCGATCTTGGCGGCATTCGTCTCAGCGCCTGGCAATTAGTATAGGAGCACTGTGTTTGACTTCTCTGGATGTTTCCCAGGCGAGTTATTGACAAGTAAATCCTAGACGCTCGATCTTGGTTATTTTCGCTTTCGCGGCTGGCAGTAAAAGAACCATGTTTCTGTGAATAACTCCTGAACCGTAAGTCCTAGACGCTCGCTCTTGGCTGCATTCGATTCAGCTCGTGGCAGCCAGTCTAAAAAACACTATCTTGGACTTCTCTGCATGTTTCCCAGGCGAGAAATTGGCAGCATGTTCAGAACCATGTTTCTGTGAATAACTCCTGAACCGTAAGTCCTAGACGCTTGATCTTGGCGGCATTCGTCTCAGCGCCTGGCAATTAGTATAGGAGCACTGTGTTTGACTTCTCTGGATGTTTCCCAGTCGAGTTATTGACAAGTAAATCCTAGACGCTCGATCTTGGTTATTTTCGCTTTCGCGGCTGGCAGTAAAAGAACCATGTTTCTGTGAATAACTCCTGAACCGTAAGTCCTAGACGCTCGCTCTTGGCTGCATTCGATTCAGCTCGTGGCAGCCAGTCTAAAAAACACTATCTTGGACTTCTCTGCATGTTTCCCAGGCGAGAAATTGGCAGCATGTTCAGAACCATGTTTCTGTGAATAACTCCTGAACCGTAAGTCCTAGACGCTCGATCTTGGCGGCATTCGTCTCAGCGCCTGGCAATTAGTATAGGAGCACTGTGTTTGACTTCTCTGGATGTTTCCCAGGCGAGTTATTGACAAGTAAATCCTAGACGCTCGATCTTGGTTATTTTCGCTTTCGCGGCTGGCAGTAAAAGAACCATGTTTCTGTGAATAACTCCTGAACCGTAAGTCCTAGACGCTCGCTCTTGGCTGCATTCGATTCAGCTCGTGGCAGCCAGTCTAAAAAACACTATCTTGGACTTCTCTGCATGTTTCCCAGGCGAGCAATTGGCAGCATGTTCAGAACCATGTTTCTGTGAATAACTCCTGAACCGTAAGTCCTAGACGCTCGCTCTTGGCTGCATTCGATTCAGCTCGTGGCAGCCAGTCTAAAAAACACTATCTTGGACTTCTCTGCATGTTTCCCAGGCGAGCAATTGGCAGCATGTTCAGAACCATGTTTCTGTGAATAACTCCTGAACCGTAAGTCCTAGACGCTCGCTCTTGGCTGCATTCGATTCAGCTCGTGGCAGCCAGTCTAAAAAACACTATCTTGGACTTCTCTGCATGTTTCCCAGGCGAGCAATTGGCAGCATGTTCAGAACCATGTTTCTGTGAATAACTCCTGAACCGTAAGTCCTAGACGCTCGCTCTTGGCTGCATTCGATTCAGCTCGTGGCAGCCAGTCTAAAAAACACTATCTTGGACTTCTCTGCATGTTTCCCAGGCGAGAAATTGGCAGCATGTTCAGAACCATGTTTCTGTGAATAACTCCTGAACCGTAAGTCCTAGACGCTCGATCTTGGCGGCATTCGTCTCAGCGCCTGGCAATTAGTATAGGAGCACTGTGTTTGACTTCTCTGGATGTTTCCCAGGCGAGTTATTGACAAGTAAATCCTAGACGCTCGATCTTGGTTATTTTCGCTTTCGCGGCTGGCAGTAAAAGAACCATGTTTCTGTGAATAACTCCTGAACCGTAAGTCCTAGACGCTCGCTCTTGGCTGCATTCGATTCAGCTCGTGGCAGCCAGTCTAAAAAACACTATCTTGGACTTCTCTGCATGTTTCCCAGGCGAGAAATTGGCAGCATGTTCAGAACCATGTTTCTGTGAATAACTCCTGAACCGTAAGTCCTAGACGCTTGATCTTGGCGGCATTCGTCTCAGCGCCTGGCAATTAGTATAGGAGCACTGTGTTTGACTTCTCTGGATGTTTCCCAGGCGAGTTATTGACAAGTAAATCCTAGACGCTCGATCTTGGTTATTTTCGCTTTCGCGGCTGGCAGTAAAAGAACCATGTTTCTGTGAATAACTCCTGAACCGTAAGTCCTAGACGCTCGCTCTTGGCTGCATTCGATTCAGCTCGTGGCAGCCAGTCTAAAAAACACTATCTTGGACTTCTCTGCATGTTTCCCAGGCGAGCAATTGGCAGCATGTTCAGAACCATGTTTCTGTGAATAACTCCTGAACCGTAAGTCCTAGACGCTCGCTCTTGGCTGCATTCGATTCAGCTCGTGGCAGCCAGTCTAAAAAACACTATCTTGGACTTCTCTGCATGTTTCCCAGGCGAGCAATTGGCAGCATGTTCAGAACCATGTTTCTGTGAATAACTCCTGAACCGTAAGTCCTAGACGCTCGCTCTTGGCTGCATTCGATTCAGCTCGTGGCAGCCAGTCTAAAAAACACTATCTTGGACTTCTCTGCATGTTTCCCAGGCGAGAAATTGGCAGCATGTTCAGAACCATGTTTCTGTGAATAACTCCTGAACCGTAAGTCCTAGACGCTCGATCTTGGCGGCATTCGTCTCAGCGCCTGGCAATTAGTATAGGAGCACTGTGTTTGACTTCTCTGGATGTTTCCCAGGCGAGTTATTGACAAGTAAATCCTAGACGCTCGATCTTGGTTATTTTCGCTTTCGCGGCTGGCAGTAAAAGAACCATGTTTCTGTGAATAACTCCTGAACCGTAAGTCCTAGACGCTCGCTCTTGGCTGCATTCGATTCAGCTCGTGGCAGCCAGTCTAAAAAACACTATCTTGGACTTCTCTGCATGTTTCCCAGACGAGAAATTGGCAGCATGTTCAGAACCATGTTTCTGTGAATAACTCCTGAACCGTAAGTCCTAGACGCTCGATCTTGGCGGCATTCGTCTCAGCGCCTGGCAATTAGTATAGGAGCACTGTGTTTGACTTCTCTGGATGTTTCCCAGGCGAGTTATTGACAAGTAAATCCTAGACGCTCGATCTTGGTTATTTTCGCTTTCGCGGCTGGCAGTAAAAGAACCATGTTTCTGTGAATAACTCCTGAACCGTAAGTCCTAGACGCTCGCTCTTGGCTGCATTCGATTCAGCTCGTGGCAGCCAGTCTAAAAAACACTATCTTGGACTTCTCTGCATGTTTCCCAGGCGAGCAATTGGCAGCATGTTCAGAACCATGTTTCTGTGAATAACTCCTGAACCGTAAGTCCTAGACGCTCGCTCTTGGCTGCATTCGATTCAGCTCGTGGCAGCCAGTCTAAAAAACACTATCTTGGACTTCTCTGCATGTTTCCCAGGCGAGCAATTGGCAGCATGTTCAGAACCATGTTTCTGTGAATAACTCCTGAACCGTAAGTCCTAGACGCTCGCTCTTGGCTGCATTCGATTCAGCTCGTGGCAGCCAGTCTAAAAAACACTATCTTGGACTTCTCTGCATGTTTCCCAGGCGAGAAATTGGCAGCATGTTCAGAACCATGTTTCTGTGAATAACTCCTGAACCGTAAGTCCTAGACGCTCGATCTTGGCGGCATTCGTCTCAGCGCCTGGCAATTAGTATAGGAGCACTGTGTTTGACTTCTCTGGATGTTTCCCAGGCGAGTTATTGACAAGTAAATCCTAGACGCTCGATCTTGGTTATTTTCGCTTTCGCGGCTGGCAGTAAAAGAACCATGTTTCTGTGAATAACTCCTGAACCGTAAGTCCTAGACGCTCGCTCTTGGCTGCATTCGATTCAGCTCGTGGCAGCCAGTCTAAAAAACACTATCTTGGACTTCTCTGCATGTTTCCCAGGCGAGAAATTGGCAGCATGTTCAGAACCATGTTTCTGTGAATAACTCCTGAACCGTAAGTCCTAGACGCTCGATCTTGGCGGCTTTCGTCTCAGCGCCTGGCAATTAGTATAGGAGCACTGTGTTTGACTTCTCTGGATGTTTCCCAGGCGAGTTATTGACAAGTAAATCCTAGACGCTCGATCTTGGTTATTTTCGCTTTCGCGGCTGGCAGTAAAAGAACCATGTTTCTGTGAATAACTCCTGAACCGTAAGTCCTAGACGCTCGCTCTTGGCTGCATTCGATTCAGCTCGTGGCAGCCAGTCTAAAAAACACTATCTTGGACTTCTCTGCATGTTTCCCAGGCGAGCAATTGGCAGCATGTTCAGAACCATGTTTCTGTGAATAACTCCTGAACCGTAAGTCCTAGACGCTCGCTCTTGGCTGCATTCGATTCAGCCCGTGGCAGCCAGTCTAAAAAACACTATCTTGGACTTCTCTGCATGTTTCCCAGGCGAGCAATTGGCAGCATGTTCAGAACCATGTTTCTGTGAATAACTCCTGAACCGTAAGTCCTAGACGCTCGCTCTTGGCTGCATTCGATTCAGCTCGTGGCAGCCAGTCTAAAAAACACTATCTTGGACTTCTCTGCATGTTTCCCAGGCGAGCAATTGGCAGCATGTTCAGAACCATGTTTCTGTGAATAACTCCTGAACCGTAAGTCCTAGACGCTCGCTCTTGGCTGCATTCGATTCAGCTCGTGGCAGCCAGTCTAAAAAACACTATCTTGGACTTCTCTGCATGTTTCCCAGGCGAGCAATTGGCAGCATGTTCAGAACCATGTTTCTGTGAATAACTCCTGAACCGTAAGTCCTAGACGCTCGCTCTTGGCTGCATTCGATTCAGCTCGTGGCAGCCAGTCTAAAAAACACTATCTTGGACTTCTCTGCATGTTTCCCAGGCGAGAAATTGGCAGCATGTTCAGAACCATGTTTCTGTGAATAACTCCTGAACCGTAAGTCCTAGACGCTCGATCTTGGCGGCATTCGTCTCAGCGCCTGGCAATTAGTATAGGAGCACTGTGTTTGACTTCTCTGGATGTTTCCCAGGCGAGTTATTGACAAGTAAATCCTAGACGCTCGATCTTGGTTATTTTCGCTTTCGCGGCTGGCAGTAAAAGAACCATGTTTCTGTGAATAACTCCTGAACCGTAAGTCCTAGACGCTCGCTCTTGGCTGCATTCGATTCAGCTCGTGGCAGCCAGTCTAAAAAACACTATCTTGGACTTCTCTGCATGTTTCCCAGGCGAGAAATTGGCAGCATGTTCAGAACCATGTTTCTGTGAATAACTCCTGAACCGTAAGTCCTAGACGCTCGATCTTGGCGGCTTTCGTCTCAGCGCCTGGCAATTAGTATAGGAGCACTGTGTTTGACTTCTCTGGATGTTTCCCAGGCGAGTTATTGACAAGTAAATCCTAGACGCTCGATCTTGGTTATTTTCGCTTTCGCGGCTGGCAGTAAAAGAACCATGTTTCTGTGAATAACTCCTGAACCGTAAGTCCTAGACGCTCGCTCTTGGCTGCATTCGATTCAGCTCGTGGCAGCCAGTCTAAAAAACACTATCTTGGACTTCTCTGCATGTTTCCCAGGCGAGCAATTGGCAGCATGTTCAGAACCATGTTTCTGTGAATAACTCCTGAACCGTAAGTCCTAGACGCTCGCTCTTGGCTGCATTCGATTCAGCTCGTGGCAGCCAGTCTAAAAAACACTATCTTGGACTTCTCTGCATGTTTCCCAGGCGAGCAATTGGCAGCATGTTCAGAACCATGTTTCTGTGAATAACTCCTGAACCGTAAGTCCTAGACGCTCGCTCTTGGCTGCATTCGATTCAGCTCGTGGCAGCCAGTCTAAAAAACACTATCTTGGACTTCTCTGCATGTTTCCCAGGCGAGCAATTGGCAGCATGTTCAGAACCATGTTTCTGTGAATAACTCCTGAACCGTAAGTCCTAGACGCTCGCTCTTGGCTGCATTCGATTCAGCTCGTGGCAGCCAGTCTAAAAAACACTATCTTGGACTTCTCTGCATGTTTCCCAGGCGAGCAATTGGCAGCATGTTCAGAACCATGTTTCTGTGAATAACTCCTGAACCGTAAGTCCTAGACGCTCGCTCTTGGCTGCATTCGATTCAGCTCGTGGCAGCCAGTCTAAAAAACACTATCTTGGACTTCTCTGCATGTTTCCCAGGCGAGCAATTGGCAGCATGTTCAGAACCATGTTTCTGTGAATAACTCCTGAACCGTAAGTCCTAGACGCTCGCTCTTGGCTGCATTCGATTCAGCTCGTGGCAGCCAGTCTAAAAAACACTATCTTGGACTTCTCTGCATGTTTCCCAGGCGAGCAATTGGCAGCATGTTCAGAACCATGTTTCTGTGAATAACTCCTGAACCGTAAGTCCTAGACGCTCGCTCTTGGCTGCATTCGATTCAGCTCGTGGCAGCCAGTCTAAAAAACACTATCTTGGACTTCTCTGCATGTTTCCCAGGCGAGCAATTGGCAGCATGTTCAGAACCATGTTTCTGTGAATAACTCCTGAACCGTAAGTCCTAGACGCTCGCTCTTGGCTGCATTCGATTCAGCTCGTGGCAGCCAGTCTAAAAAACACTATCTTGGACTTCTCTGCATGTTTCCCAGGCGAGCAATTGGCAGCATGTTCAGAACCATGTTTCTGTGAATAACTCCTGAACCGTAAGTCCTAGACGCTCGCTCTTGGCTGCATTCGATTCAGCTCGTGGCAGCCAGTCTAAAAAACACTATCTTGGACTTCTCTGCATGTTTCCCAGGCGAGCAATTGGCAGCATGTTCAGAACCATGTTTCTGTGAATAACTCCTGAACCGTAAGTCCTAGACGCTCGCTCTTGGCTGCATTCGATTCAGCTCGTGGCAGCCAGTCTAAAAAACACTATCTTGGACTTCTCTGCATGTTTCCCAGGCGAGCAATTGGCAGCATGTTCAGAACCATGTTTCTGTGAATAACTCCTGAACCGTAAGTCCTAGACGCTCGCTCTTGGCTGCATTCGATTCAGCTCGTGGCAGCCAGTCTAAAAAACACTATCTTGGACTTCTCTGCATGTTTCCCAGGCGAGCAATTGGCAGCATGTTCAGAACCATGTTTCTGTGAATAACTCCTGAACCGTAAGTCCTAGACGCTCGCTCTTGGCTGCATTCGATTCAGCTCGTGGCAGCCAGTCTAAAAAACACTATCTTGGACTTCTCTGCATGTTTCCCAGGCGAGAAATTGGCAGCATGTTCAGAACCATGTTTCTGTGAATAACTCCTGAACCGTAAGTCCTAGACGCTCGATCTTGGCGGCATTCGTCTCAGCGCCTGGCAATTAGTATAGGAGCACTGTGTTTGACTTCTCTGGATGTTTCCCAGGCGAGTTATTGACAAGTAAATCCTAGACGCTCGATCTTGGTTATTTTCGCTTTCGCGGCTGGCAGTAAAAGAACCATGTTTCTGTGAATAACTCCTGAACCGTAAGTCCTAGACGCTCGCTCTTGGCTGCATTCGATTCAGCTCGTGGCAGCCAGTCTAAAAAACACTATCTTGGACTTCTCTGCATGTTTCCCAGGCGAGCAATTGGCAGCATGTTCAGAACCATGTTTCTGTGAATAACTCCTGAACCGTAAGTCCTAGACGCTCGCTCTTGGCTGCATTCGATTCAGCTCGTGGCAGCCAGTCTAAAAAACACTATCTTGGACTTCTCTGCATGTTTCCCAGGCGAGCAATTGGCAGCATGTTCAGAACCATGTTTCTGTGAATAACTCCTGAACCGTAAGTCCTAGACGCTCGCTCTTGGCTGCATTCGATTCAGCTCGTGGCAGCCAGTCTAAAAAACACTATCTTGGACTTCTCTGCATGTTTCCCAGGCGAGCAATTGGCAGCATGTTCAGAACCATGTTTCTGTGAATAACTCCTGAACCGTAAGTCCTAGACGCTCGCTCTTGGCTGCATTCGATTCAGCTCGTGGCAGCCAGTCTAAAAAACACTATCTTGGACTTCTCTGCATGTTTCCCAGGCGAGCAATTGGCAGCATGTTCAGAACCATGTTTCTGTGAATAACTCCTGAACCGTAAGTCCTAGACGCTCGATCTTGGCGGCATTCGTCTCAGCGCCTGGCAATTAGTATAGGAGCACTGTGTTTGACTTCTCTGGATGTTTCCCAGGCGAGTTATTGACAAGTAAATCCTAGACGCTCGATCTTGGTTATTTTCGCTTTCGCGGCTGGCAGTAAAAGAACCATGTTTCTGTGAATAACTCCTGAACCGTAAGTCCTAGACGCTCGCTCTTGGCTGCATTCGATTCAGCTCGTGGCAGCCAGTCTAAAAAACACTATCTTGGACTTCTCTGCATGTTTCCCAGGCGAGAAATTGGCAGCATGTTCAGAACCATGTTTCTGTGAATAACTCCTGAACCGTAAGTCCTAGACGCTTGATCTTGGCGGCATTCGTCTCAGCGCCTGGCAATTAGTATAGGAGCACTGTGTTTGACTTCTCTGGATGTTTCCCAGGCGAGTTATTGACAAGTAAATCCTAGACGCTCGATCTTGGTTATTTTCGCTTTCGCGGCTGGCAGTAAAAGAACCATGTTTCTGTGAATAACTCCTGAACCGTAAGTCCTAGACGCTCGCTCTTGGCTGCATTCGATTCAGCTCGTGGCAGCCAGTCTAAAAAACACTATCTTGGACTTCTCTGCATGTTTCCCAGGCGAGCAATTGGCAGCATGTTCAGAACCATGTTTCTGTGAATAACTCCTGAACCGTAAGTCCTAGACGCTCGCTCTTGGCTGCATTCGATTCAGCTCGTGGCAGCCAGTCTAAAAAACACTATCTTGGACTTCTCTGCATGTTTCCCAGGCGAGCAATTGGCAGCATGTTCAGAACCATGTTTCTGTGAATAACTCCTGAACCGTAAGTCCTAGACGCTCGCTCTTGGCTGCATTCGATTCAGCTCGTGGCAGCCAGTCTAAAAAACACTATCTTGGACTTCTCTGCATGTTTCCCAGGCGAGAAATTGGCAGCATGTTCAGAACCATGTTTCTGTGAATAACTCCTGAACCGTAAGTCCTAGACGCTCGATCTTGGCGGCATTCGTCTCAGCGCCTGGCAATTAGTATAGGAGCACTGTGTTTGACTTCTCTGGATGTTTCCCAGGCGAGTTATTGACAAGTAAATCCTAGACGCTCGATCTTGGTTATTTTCGCTTTCGCGGCTGGCAGTAAAAGAACCATGTTTCTGTGAATAACTCCTGAACCGTAAGTCCTAGACGCTCGCTCTTGGCTGCATTCGATTCAGCTCGTGGCAGCCAGTCTAAAAAACACTATCTTGGACTTCTCTGCATGTTTCCCAGACGAGAAATTGGCAGCATGTTCAGAACCATGTTTCTGTGAATAACTCCTGAACCGTAAGTCCTAGACGCTCGATCTTGGCGGCATTCGTCTCAGCGCCTGGCAATTAGTATAGGAGCACTGTGTTTGACTTCTCTGGATGTTTCCCAGGCGAGTTATTGACAAGTAAATCCTAGACGCTCGATCTTGGTTATTTTCGCTTTCGCGGCTGGCAGTAAAAGAACCATGTTTCTGTGAATAACTCCTGAACCGTAAGTCCTAGACGCTCGCTCTTGGCTGCATTCGATTCAGCTCGTGGCAGCCAGTCTAAAAAACACTATCTTGGACTTCTCTGCATGTTTCCCAGGCGAGCAATTGGCAGCATGTTCAGAACCATGTTTCTGTGAATAACTCCTGAACCGTAAGTCCTAGACGCTCGCTCTTGGCTGCATTCGATTCAGCTCGTGGCAGCCAGTCTAAAAAACACTATCTTGGACTTCTCTGCATGTTTCCCAGGCGAGCAATTGGCAGCATGTTCAGAACCATGTTTCTGTGAATAACTCCTGAACCGTAAGTCCTAGACGCTCGCTCTGGCTGCATTCGATTCAGCTCGTGGCAGCCAGTCTAAAAAACACTATCTTGGACTTCTCTGCATGTTTCCCAGGCGAGAAATTGGCAGCATGTTCAGAACCATGTTTCTGTGAATAACTCCTGAACCGTAAGTCCTAGACGCTCGATCTTGGCGGCATTCGTCTCAGCGCCTGGCAATTAGTATAGGAGCACTGTGTTTGACTTCTCTGGATGTTTCCCAGGCGAGTTATTGACAAGTAAATCCTAGACGCTCGATCTTGGTTATTTTCGCTTTCGCGGCTGGCAGTAAAAGAACCATGTTTCTGTGAATAACTCCTGAACCGTAAGTCCTAGACGCTCGCTCTTGGCTGCATTCGATTCAGCTCGTGGCAGCCAGTCTAAAAAACACTATCTTGGACTTCTCTGCATGTTTCCCAGGCGAGAAATTGGCAGCATGTTCAGAACCATGTTTCTGTGAATAACTCCTGAACCGTAAGTCCTAGACGCTCGATCTTGGCGGCTTTCGTCTCAGCGCCTGGCAATTAGTATAGGAGCACTGTGTTTGACTTCTCTGGATGTTTCCCAGGCGAGTTATTGACAAGTAAATCCTAGACGCTCGATCTTGGTTATTTTCGCTTTCGCGGCTGGCAGTAAAAGAACCATGTTTCTGTGAATAACTCCTGAACCGTAAGTCCTAGACGCTCGCTCTTGGCTGCATTCGATTCAGCTCGTGGCAGCCAGTCTAAAAAACACTATCTTGGACTTCTCTGCATGTTTCCCAGGCGAGCAATTGGCAGCATGTTCAGAACCATGTTTCTGTGAATAACTCCTGAACCGTAAGTCCTAGACGCTCGCTCTTGGCTGCATTCGATTCAGCTCGTGGCAGCCAGTCTAAAAAACACTATCTTGGACTTCTCTGCATGTTTCCCAGGCGAGCAATTGGCAGCATGTTCAGAACCATGTTTCTGTGAATAACTCCTGAACCGTAAGTCCTAGACGCTCGCTCTTGGCTGCATTCGATTCAGCTCGTGGCAGCCAGTCTAAAAAACACTATCTTGGACTTCTCTGCATGTTTCCCAGGCGAGCAATTGGCAGCATGTTCAGAACCATGTTTCTGTGAATAACTCCTGAACCGTAAGTCCTAGACGCTCGCTCTTGGCTGCATTCGATTCAGCTCGTGGCAGCCAGTCTAAAAAACACTATCTTGGACTTCTCTGCATGTTTCCCAGGCGAGCAATTGGCAGCATGTTCAGAACCATGTTTCTGTGAATAACTCCTGAACCGTAAGTCCTAGACGCTCGCTCTTGGCTGCATTCGATTCAGCTCGTGGCAGCCAGTCTAAAAAACACTATCTTGGACTTCTCTGCATGTTTCCCAGGCGAGCAATTGGCAGCATGTTCAGAACCATGTTTCTGTGAATAACTCCTGAACCGTAAGTCCTAGACGCTCGCTCTTGGCTGCATTCGATTCAGCTCGTGGCAGCCAGTCTAAAAAACACTATCTTGGACTTCTCTGCATGTTTCCCAGGCGAGCAATTGGCAGCATGTTCAGAACCATGTTTCTGTGAATAACTCCTGAACCGTAAGTCCTAGACGCTCGCTCTTGGCTGCATTCGATTCAGCTCGTGGCAGCCAGTCTAAAAAACACTATCTTGGACTTCTCTGCATGTTTCCCAGGCGAGCAATTGGCAGCATGTTCAGAACCATGTTTCTGTGAATAACTCCTGAACCGTAAGTCCTAGACGCTCGCTCTTGGCTGCATTCGATTCAGCTCGTGGCAGCCAGTCTAAAAAACACTATCTTGGACTTCTCTGCATGTTTCCCAGGCGAGCAATTGGCAGCATGTTCAGAACCATGTTTCTGTGAATAACTCCTGAACCGTAAGTCCTAGACGCTCGCTCTTGGCTGCATTCGATTCAGCTCGTGGCAGCCAGTCTAAAAAACACTATCTTGGACTTCTCTGCATGTTTCCCAGGCGAGCAATTGGCAGCATGTTCAGAACCATGTTTCTGTGAATAACTCCTGAACCGTAAGTCCTAGACGCTCGCTCTTGGCTGCATTCGATTCAGCTCGTGGCAGCCAGTCTAAAAAACACTATCTTGGACTTCTCTGCATGTTTCCCAGGCGAGAAATTGGCAGCATGTTCAGAACCATGTTTCTGTGAATAACTCCTGAACCGTAAGTCCTAGACGCTCGATCTTGGCGGCTTTCGTCTCAGCGCCTGGCAATTAGTATAGGAGCACTGTGTTTGACTTCTCTGGATGTTTCCCAGGCGAGTTATTGACAAGTAAATCCTAGACGCTCGATCTTGGTTATTTTCGCTTTCGCGGCTGGCAGTAAAAGAACCATGTTTCTGTGAATAACTCCTGAACCGTAAGTCCTAGACGCTCGCTCTTGGCTGCATTCGATTCAGCTCGTGGCAGCCAGTCTAAAAAACACTATCTTGGACTTCTCTGCATGTTTCCCAGGCGAGCAATTGGCAGCATGTTCAGAACCATGTTTCTGTGAATAACTCCTGAACCGTAAGTCCTAGACGCTCGCTCTTGGCTGCATTCGATTCAGCTCGTGGCAGCCAGTCTAAAAAACACTATCTTGGACTTCTCTGCATGTTTCCCAGGCGAGCAATTGGCAGCATGTTCAGAACCATGTTTCTGTGAATAACTCCTGAACCGTAAGTCCTAGACGCTCGCTCTTGGCTGCATTCGATTCAGCTCGTGGCAGCCAGTCTAAAAAACACTATCTTGGACTTCTCTGCATGTTTCCCAGGCGAGCAATTGGCAGCATGTTCAGAACCATGTTTCTGTGAATAACTCCTGAACCGTAAGTCCTAGACGCTCGCTCTTGGCTGCATTCGATTCAGCTCGTGGCAGCCAGTCTAAAAAACACTATCTTGGACTTCTCTGCATGTTTCCCAGGCGAGCAATTGGCAGCATGTTCAGAACCATGTTTCTGTGAATAACTCCTGAACCGTAAGTCCTAGACGCTCGCTCTTGGCTGCATTCGATTCAGCTCGTGGCAGCCAGTCTAAAAAACACTATCTTGGACTTCTCTGCATGTTTCCCAGGCGAGCAATTGGCAGCATGTTCAGAACCATGTTTCTGTGAATAACTCCTGAACCGTAAGTCCTAGACGCTCGCTCTTGGCTGCATTCGATCTCAGCTCGTGGCAGCCAGTCTAAAAAACACTATCTTGGACTTCTCTGCATGTTTCCCAGGCGAGCAATTGGCAGCATGTTCAGAATCCATAGTTTCTGTGAATAACTCCCTGAACCGTAAGTCCTAGACGCTCGCTTTCTGTGAATAACTCCTGAACCGTAAGTCCTAGACGCTCGCTCTTGGCTGCATTCGATTCAGCTCGTGGCAGCCAGTCTAAAAAACACTATCTTGGACTTCTCTGCATGTTTCCCAGGCGAGCAATTGGCAGCATGTTCAGAACCATGTTTCTGTGAATAACTCCTGAACCGTAAGTCCTAGACGCTCGCTCTTGGCTGCATTCGATTCAGCTCGTGGCAGCCAGTCTAAAAAACACTATCTTGGACTTCTCTGCATGTTTCCCAGGCGAGCAATTGGCAGCATGTTCAGAACCATGTTTCTGTGAATAACTCCTGAACCGTAAGTCCTAGACGCTCGCTCTTGGCTGCATTCGATTCAGCTCGTGGCAGCCAGTCTAAAAAACACTATCTTGGACTTCTCTGCATGTTTCCCAGGCGAGCAATTGGCAGCATGTTCAGAACCATGTTTCTGTGAATAACTCCTGAACCGTAAGTCCTAGACGCTCGCTCTTGGCTGCATTCGATTCAGCTCGTGGCAGCCAGTCTAAAAAACACTATCTTGGACTTCTCTGCATGTTTCCCAGGCGAGCAATTGGCAGCATGTTCAGAACCATGTTTCTGTGAATAACTCCTGAACCGTAAGTCCTAGACGCTCGATCTTGGCGGCATTCGTCTCAGCGCCTGGCAATTAGTATAGGAGCACTGTGTTTGACTTCTCTGGATGTTTCCCAGGCGAGTTATTGACAAGTAAATCCTAGACGCTCGATCTTGGTTATTTTCGCTTTCGCGGCTGGCAGTAAAAGAACCATGTTTCTGTGAATAACTCCTGAACCGTAAGTCCTAGACGCTCGCTCTTGGCTGCATTCGATTCAGCTCGTGGCAGCCAGTCTAAAAAACACTATCTTGGACTTCTCTGCATGTTTCCCAGGCGAGAAATTGGCAGCATGTTCAGAACCATGTTTCTGTGAATAACTCCTGAACCGTAAGTCCTAGACGCTTGATCTTGGCGGCATTCGTCTCAGCGCCTGGCAATTAGTATAGGAGCACTGTGTTTGACTTCTCTGGATGTTTCCCAGGCGAGTTATTGACAAGTAAATCCTAGACGCTCGATCTTGGTTATTTTCGCTTTCGCGGCTGGCAGTAAAAGAACCATGTTTCTGTGAATAACTCCTGAACCGTAAGTCCTAGACGCTCGCTCTTGGCTGCATTCGATTCAGCTCGTGGCAGCCAGTCTAAAAAACACTATCTTGGACTTCTCTGCATGTTTCCCAGGCGAGCAATTGGCAGCATGTTCAGAACCATGTTTCTGTGAATAACTCCTGAACCGTAAGTCCTAGACGCTCGCTCTTGGCTGCATTCGATTCAGCTCGTGGCAGCCAGTCTAAAAAACACTATCTTGGACTTCTCTGCATGTTTCCCAGGCGAGCAATTGGCAGCATGTTCAGAACCATGTTTCTGTGAATAACTCCTGAACCGTAAGTCCTAGACGCTCGCTCTTGGCTGCATTCGATTCAGCTCGTGGCAGCCAGTCTAAAAAACACTATCTTGGACTTCTCTGCATGTTTCCCAGGCGAGCAATTGGCAGCATGTTCAGAACCATGTTTCTGTGAATAACTCCTGAACCGTAAGTCCTAGACGCTCGCTCTTGGCTGCATTCGATTCAGCTCGTGGCAGCCAGTCTAAAAAACACTATCTTGGACTTCTCTGCATGTTTCCCAGGCGAGCAATTGGCAGCATGTTCAGAACCATGTTTCTGTGAATAACTCCTGAACCGTAAGTCCTAGACGCTCGCTCTTGGCTGCATTCGATTCAGCTCGTGGCAGCCAGTCTAAAAAACACTATCTTGGACTTCTCTGCATGTTTCCCAGGCGAGCAATTGGCAGCATGTTCAGAACCATGTTTCTGTGAATAACTCCTGAACCGTAAGTCCTAGACGCTCGCTCTTGGCTGCATTCGATTCAGCTCGTGGCAGCCAGTCTAAAAAACACTATCTTGGACTTCTCTGCATGTTTCCCAGGCGAGCAATTGGCAGCATGTTCAGAACCATGTTTCTGTGAATAACTCCTGAACCGTAAGTCCTAGACGCTCGCTCTTGGCTGCATTCGATTCAGCTCGTGGCAGCCAGTCTAAAAAACACTATCTTGGACTTCTCTGCATGTTTCCCAGGCGAGAAATTGGCAGCATGTTCAGAACCATGTTTCTGTGAATAACTCCTGAACCGTAAGTCCTAGACGCTCGATCTTGGCGGCATTCGTCTCAGCGCCTGGCAATTAGTATAGGAGCACTGTGTTTGACTTCTCTGGATGTTTCCCAGGCGAGTTATTGACAAGTAAATCCTAGACGCTCGATCTTGGTTATTTTCGCTTTCGCGGCTGGCAGTAAAAGAACCATGTTTCTGTGAATAACTCCTGAACCGTAAGTCCTAGACGCTCGCTCTTGGCTGCATTCGATTCAGCTCGTGGCAGCCAGTCTAAAAAACACTATCTTGGACTTCTCTGCATGTTTCCCAGGCGAGCAATTGGCAGCATGTTCAGAACCATGTTTCTGTGAATAACTCCTGAACCGTAAGTCCTAGACGCTCGCTCTTGGCTGCATTCGATTCAGCTCGTGGCAGCCAGTCTAAAAAACACTATCTTGGACTTCTCTGCATGTTTCCCAGGCGAGCAATTGGCAGCATGTTCAGAACCATGTTTCTGTGAATAACTCCTGAACCGTAAGTCCTAGACGCTCGCTCTTGGCTGCATTCGATTCAGCTCGTGGCAGCCAGTCTAAAAAACACTATCTTGGACTTCTCTGCATGTTTCCCAGGCGAGCAATTGGCAGCATGTTCAGAACCATGTTTCTGTGAATAACTCCTGAACCGTAAGTCCTAGACGCTCGCTCTTGGCTGCATTCGATTCAGCTCGTGGCAGCCAGTCTAAAAAACACTATCTTGGACTTCTCTGCATGTTTCCCAGGCGAGCAATTGGCAGCATGTTCAGAACCATGTTTCTGTGAATAACTCCTGAACCGTAAGTCCTAGACGCTCGATCTTGGCGGCATTCGTCTCAGCGCCTGGCAATTAGTATAGGAGCACTGTGTTTGACTTCTCTGGATGTTTCCCAGGCGAGTTATTGACAAGTAAATCCTAGACGCTCGATCTTGGTTATTTTCGCTTTCGCGGCTGGCAGTAAAAGAACCATGTTTCTGTGAATAACTCCTGAACCGTAAGTCCTAGACGCTCGCTCTTGGCTGCATTCGATTCAGCTCGTGGCAGCCAGTCTAAAAAACACTATCTTGGACTTCTCTGCATGTTTCCCAGGCGAGAAATTGGCAGCATGTTCAGAACCATGTTTCTGTGAATAACTCCTGAACCGTAAGTCCTAGACGCTTGATCTTGGCGGCATTCGTCTCAGCGCCTGGCAATTAGTATAGGAGCACTGTGTTTGACTTCTCTGGATGTTTCCCAGGCGAGTTATTGACAAGTAAATCCTAGACGCTCGATCTTGGTTATTTTCGCTTTCGCGGCTGGCAGTAAAAGAACCATGTTTCTGTGAATAACTCCTGAACCGTAAGTCCTAGACGCTCGCTCTTGGCTGCATTCGATTCAGCTCGTGGCAGCCAGTCTAAAAAACACTATCTTGGACTTCTCTGCATGTTTCCCAGGCGAGCAATTGGCAGCATGTTCAGAACCATGTTTCTGTGAATAACTCCTGAACCGTAAGTCCTAGACGCTCGCTCTTGGCTGCATTCGATTCAGCTCGTGGCAGCCAGTCTAAAAAACACTATCTTGGACTTCTCTGCATGTTTCCCAGGCGAGCAATTGGCAGCATGTTCAGAACCATGTTTCTGTGAATAACTCCTGAACCGTAAGTCCTAGACGCTCGCTCTTGGCTGCATTCGATTCAGCTCGTGGCAGCCAGTCTAAAAAACACTATCTTGGACTTCTCTGCATGTTTCCCAGGCGAGAAATTGGCAGCATGTTCAGAACCATGTTTCTGTGAATAACTCCTGAACCGTAAGTCCTAGACGCTCGATCTTGGCGGCATTCGTCTCAGCGCCTGGCAATTAGTATAGGAGCACTGTGTTTGACTTCTCTGGATGTTTCCCAGGCGAGTTATTGACAAGTAAATCCTAGACGCTCGATCTTGGTTATTTTCGCTTTCGCGGCTGGCAGTAAAAGAACCATGTTTCTGTGAATAACTCCTGAACCGTAAGTCCTAGACGCTCGCTCTTGGCTGCATTCGATTCAGCTCGTGGCAGCCAGTCTAAAAAACACTATCTTGGACTTCTCTGCATGTTTCCCAGACGAGAAATTGGCAGCATGTTCAGAACCATGTTTCTGTGAATAACTCCTGAACCGTAAGTCCTAGACGCTCGATCTTGGCGGCATTCGTCTCAGCGCCTGGCAATTAGTATAGGAGCACTGTGTTTGACTTCTCTGGATGTTTCCCAGGCGAGTTATTGACAAGTAAATCCTAGACGCTCGATCTTGGTTATTTTCGCTTTCGCGGCTGGCAGTAAAAGAACCATGTTTCTGTGAATAACTCCTGAACCGTAAGTCCTAGACGCTCGCTCTTGGCTGCATTCGATTCAGCTCGTGGCAGCCAGTCTAAAAAACACTATCTTGGACTTCTCTGCATGTTTCCCAGGCGAGCAATTGGCAGCATGTTCAGAACCATGTTTCTGTGAATAACTCCTGAACCGTAAGTCCTAGACGCTCGCTCTTGGCTGCATTCGATTCAGCTCGTGGCAGCCAGTCTAAAAAACACTATCTTGGACTTCTCTGCATGTTTCCCAGGCGAGCAATTGGCAGCATGTTCAGAACCATGTTTCTGTGAATAACTCCTGAACCGTAAGTCCTAGACGCTCGCTCTTGGCTGCATTCGATTCAGCTCGTGGCAGCCAGTCTAAAAAACACTATCTTGGACTTCTCTGCATGTTTCCCAGGCGAGCAATTGGCAGCATGTTCAGAACCATGTTTCTGTGAATAACTCCTGAACCGTAAGTCCTAGACGCTCGCTCTTGGCTGCATTCGATTCAGCTCGTGGCAGCCAGTCTAAAAAACACTATCTTGGACTTCTCTGCATGTTTCCCAGGCGAGCAATTGGCAGCATGTTCAGAACCATGTTTCTGTGAATAACTCCTGAACCGTAAGTCCTAGACGCTCGATCTTGGCGGCATTCGTCTCAGCGCCTGGCAATTAGTATAGGAGCACTGTGTTTGACTTCTCTGGATGTTTCCCAGGCGAGTTATTGACAAGTAAATCCTAGACGCTCGATCTTGGTTATTTTCGCTTTCGCGGCTGGCAGTAAAAGAACCATGTTTCTGTGAATAACTCCTGAACCGTAAGTCCTAGACGCTCGCTCTTGGCTGCATTCGATTCAGCTCGTGGCAGCCAGTCTAAAAAACACTATCTTGGACTTCTCTGCATGTTTCCCAGGCGAGAAATTGGCAGCATGTTCAGAACCATGTTTCTGTGAATAACTCCTGAACCGTAAGTCCTAGACGCTTGATCTTGGCGGCATTCGTCTCAGCGCCTGGCAATTAGTATAGGAGCACTGTGTTTGACTTCTCTGGATGTTTCCCAGGCGAGTTATTGACAAGTAAATCCTAGACGCTCGATCTTGGTTATTTTCGCTTTCGCGGCTGGCAGTAAAAGAACCATGTTTCTGTGAATAACTCCTGAACCGTAAGTCCTAGACGCTCGCTCTTGGCTGCATTCGATTCAGCTCGTGGCAGCCAGTCTAAAAAACACTATCTTGGACTTCTCTGCATGTTTCCCAGGCGAGCAATTGGCAGCATGTTCAGAACCATGTTTCTGTGAATAACTCCTGAACCGTAAGTCCTAGACGCTCGCTCTTGGCTGCATTCGATTCAGCTCGTGGCAGCCAGTCTAAAAAACACTATCTTGGACTTCTCTGCATGTTTCCCAGGCGAGCAATTGGCAGCATGTTCAGAACCATGTTTCTGTGAATAACTCCTGAACCGTAAGTCCTAGACGCTCGCTCTTGGCTGCATTCGATTCAGCTCGTGGCAGCCAGTCTAAAAAACACTATCTTGGACTTCTCTGCATGTTTCCCAGGCGAGAAATTGGCAGCATGTTCAGAACCATGTTTCTGTGAATAACTCCTGAACCGTAAGTCCTAGACGCTCGATCTTGGCGGCATTCGTCTCAGCGCCTGGCAATTAGTATAGGAGCACTGTGTTTGACTTCTCTGGATGTTTCCCAGGCGAGTTATTGACAAGTAAATCCTAGACGCTCGATCTTGGTTATTTTCGCTTTCGCGGCTGGCAGTAAAAGAACCATGTTTCTGTGAATAACTCCTGAACCGTAAGTCCTAGACGCTCGCTCTTGGCTGCATTCGATTCAGCTCGTGGCAGCCAGTCTAAAAAACACTATCTTGGACTTCTCTGCATGTTTCCCAGACGAGAAATTGGCAGCATGTTCAGAACCATGTTTCTGTGAATAACTCCTGAACCGTAAGTCCTAGACGCTCGATCTTGGCGGCATTCGTCTCAGCGCCTGGCAATTAGTATAGGAGCACTGTGTTTGACTTCTCTGGATGTTTCCCAGGCGAGTTATTGACAAGTAAATCCTAGACGCTCGATCTTGGTTATTTTCGCTTTCGCGGCTGGCAGTAAAAGAACCATGTTTCTGTGAATAACTCCTGAACCGTAAGTCCTAGACGCTCGCTCTTGGCTGCATTCGATTCAGCTCGTGGCAGCCAGTCTAAAAAACACTATCTTGGACTTCTCTGCATGTTTCCCAGGCGAGCAATTGGCAGCATGTTCAGAACCATGTTTCTGTGAATAACTCCTGAACCGTAAGTCCTAGACGCTCGCTCTTGGCTGCATTCGATTCAGCTCGTGGCAGCCAGTCTAAAAAACACTATCTTGGACTTCTCTGCATGTTTCCCAGGCGAGCAATTGGCAGCATGTTCAGAACCATGTTTCTGTGAATAACTCCTGAACCGTAAGTCCTAGACGCTCGCTCTGGCTGCATTCGATTCAGCTCGTGGCAGCCAGTCTAAAAAACACTATCTTGGACTTCTCTGCATGTTTCCCAGGCGAGAAATTGGCAGCATGTTCAGAACCATGTTTCTGTGAATAACTCCTGAACCGTAAGTCCTAGACGCTCGATCTTGGCGGCATTCGTCTCAGCGCCTGGCAATTAGTATAGGAGCACTGTGTTTGACTTCTCTGGATGTTTCCCAGGCGAGTTATTGACAAGTAAATCCTAGACGCTCGATCTTGGTTATTTTCGCTTTCGCGGCTGGCAGTAAAAGAACCATGTTTCTGTGAATAACTCCTGAACCGTAAGTCCTAGACGCTCGCTCTTGGCTGCATTCGATTCAGCTCGTGGCAGCCAGTCTAAAAAACACTATCTTGGACTTCTCTGCATGTTTCCCAGGCGAGAAATTGGCAGCATGTTCAGAACCATGTTTCTGTGAATAACTCCTGAACCGTAAGTCCTAGACGCTCGATCTTGGCGGCTTTCGTCTCAGCGCCTGGCAATTAGTATAGGAGCACTGTGTTTGACTTCTCTGGATGTTTCCCAGGCGAGTTATTGACAAGTAAATCCTAGACGCTCGATCTTGGTTATTTTCGCTTTCGCGGCTGGCAGTAAAAGAACCATGTTTCTGTGAATAACTCCTGAACCGTAAGTCCTAGACGCTCGCTCTTGGCTGCATTCGATTCAGCTCGTGGCAGCCAGTCTAAAAAACACTATCTTGGACTTCTCTGCATGTTTCCCAGGCGAGCAATTGGCAGCATGTTCAGAACCATGTTTCTGTGAATAACTCCTGAACCGTAAGTCCTAGACGCTCGCTCTTGGCTGCATTCGATTCAGCTCGTGGCAGCCAGTCTAAAAAACACTATCTTGGACTTCTCTGCATGTTTCCCAGGCGAGCAATTGGCAGCATGTTCAGAACCATGTTTCTGTGAATAACTCCTGAACCGTAAGTCCTAGACGCTCGCTCTTGGCTGCATTCGATTCAGCTCGTGGCAGCCAGTCTAAAAAACACTATCTTGGACTTCTCTGCATGTTTCCCAGGCGAGCAATTGGCAGCATGTTCAGAACCATGTTTCTGTGAATAACTCCTGAACCGTAAGTCCTAGACGCTCGCTCTTGGCTGCATTCGATTCAGCTCGTGGCAGCCAGTCTAAAAAACACTATCTTGGACTTCTCTGCATGTTTCCCAGACGAGAAATTGGCAGCATGTTCAGAACCATGTTTCTGTGAATAACTCCTGAACCGTAAGTCCTAGACGCTCGATCTTGGCGGCATTCGTCTCAGCGCCTGGCAATTAGTATAGGAGCACTGTGTTTGACTTCTCTGGATGTTTCCCAGGCGAGTTATTGACAAGTAAATCCTAGACGCTCGATCTTGGTTATTTTCGCTTTCGCGGCTGGCAGTAAAAGAACCATGTTTCTGTGAATAACTCCTGAACCGTAAGTCCTAGACGCTCGCTCTTGGCTGCATTCGATTCAGCTCGTGGCAGCCAGTCTAAAAAACACTATCTTGGACTTCTCTGCATGTTTCCCAGGCGAGCAATTGGCAGCATGTTCAGAACCATGTTTCTGTGAATAACTCCTGAACCGTAAGTCCTAGACGCTCGCTCTTGGCTGCATTCGATTCAGCTCGTGGCAGCCAGTCTAAAAAACACTATCTTGGACTTCTCTGCATGTTTCCCAGGCGAGCAATTGGCAGCATGTTCAGAACCATGTTTCTGTGAATAACTCCTGAACCGTAAGTCCTAGACGCTCGCTCTTGGCTGCATTCGATTCAGCTCGTGGCAGCCAGTCTAAAAAACACTATCTTGGACTTCTCTGCATGTTTCCCAGGCGAGCAATTGGCAGCATGTTCAGAACCATGTTTCTGTGAATAACTCCTGAACCGTAAGTCCTAGACGCTCGCTCTTGGCTGCATTCGATTCAGCTCGTGGCAGCCAGTCTAAAAAACACTATCTTGGACTTCTCTGCATGTTTCCCAGGCGAGCAATTGGCAGCATGTTCAGAACCATGTTTCTGTGAATAACTCCTGAACCGTAAGTCCTAGACGCTCGATCTTGGCGGCATTCGTCTCAGCGCCTGGCAATTAGTATAGGAGCACTGTGTTTGACTTCTCTGGATGTTTCCCAGGCGAGTTATTGACAAGTAAATCCTAGACGCTCGATCTTGGTTATTTTCGCTTTCGCGGCTGGCAGTAAAAGAACCATGTTTCTGTGAATAACTCCTGAACCGTAAGTCCTAGACGCTCGCTCTTGGCTGCATTCGATTCAGCTCGTGGCAGCCAGTCTAAAAAACACTATCTTGGACTTCTCTGCATGTTTCCCAGGCGAGAAATTGGCAGCATGTTCAGAACCATGTTTCTGTGAATAACTCCTGAACCGTAAGTCCTAGACGCTTGATCTTGGCGGCATTCGTCTCAGCGCCTGGCAATTAGTATAGGAGCACTGTGTTTGACTTCTCTGGATGTTTCCCAGGCGAGTTATTGACAAGTAAATCCTAGACGCTCGATCTTGGTTATTTTCGCTTTCGCGGCTGGCAGTAAAAGAACCATGTTTCTGTGAATAACTCCTGAACCGTAAGTCCTAGACGCTCGCTCTTGGCTGCATTCGATTCAGCTCGTGGCAGCCAGTCTAAAAAACACTATCTTGGACTTCTCTGCATGTTTCCCAGGCGAGCAATTGGCAGCATGTTCAGAACCATGTTTCTGTGAATAACTCCTGAACCGTAAGTCCTAGACGCTCGCTCTTGGCTGCATTCGATTCAGCTCGTGGCAGCCAGTCTAAAAAACACTATCTTGGACTTCTCTGCATGTTTCCCAGGCGAGCAATTGGCAGCATGTTCAGAACCATGTTTCTGTGAATAACTCCTGAACCGTAAGTCCTAGACGCTCGCTCTTGGCTGCATTCGATTCAGCTCGTGGCAGCCAGTCTAAAAAACACTATCTTGGACTTCTCTGCATGTTTCCCAGGCGAGAAATTGGCAGCATGTTCAGAACCATGTTTCTGTGAATAACTCCTGAACCGTAAGTCCTAGACGCTCGATCTTGGCGGCATTCGTCTCAGCGCCTGGCAATTAGTATAGGAGCACTGTGTTTGACTTCTCTGGATGTTTCCCAGGCGAGTTATTGACAAGTAAATCCTAGACGCTCGATCTTGGTTATTTTCGCTTTCGCGGCTGGCAGTAAAAGAACCATGTTTCTGTGAATAACTCCTGAACCGTAAGTCCTAGACGCTCGCTCTTGGCTGCATTCGATTCAGCTCGTGGCAGCCAGTCTAAAAAACACTATCTTGGACTTCTCTGCATGTTTCCCAGACGAGAAATTGGCAGCATGTTCAGAACCATGTTTCTGTGAATAACTCCTGAACCGTAAGTCCTAGACGCTCGATCTTGGCGGCATTCGTCTCAGCGCCTGGCAATTAGTATAGGAGCACTGTGTTTGACTTCTCTGGATGTTTCCCAGGCGAGTTATTGACAAGTAAATCCTAGACGCTCGATCTTGGTTATTTTCGCTTTCGCGGCTGGCAGTAAAAGAACCATGTTTCTGTGAATAACTCCTGAACCGTAAGTCCTAGACGCTCGCTCTTGGCTGCATTCGATTCAGCTCGTGGCAGCCAGTCTAAAAAACACTATCTTGGACTTCTCTGCATGTTTCCCAGGCGAGCAATTGGCAGCATGTTCAGAACCATGTTTCTGTGAATAACTCCTGAACCGTAAGTCCTAGACGCTCGCTCTTGGCTGCATTCGATTCAGCTCGTGGCAGCCAGTCTAAAAAACACTATCTTGGACTTCTCTGCATGTTTCCCAGGCGAGCAATTGGCAGCATGTTCAGAACCATGTTTCTGTGAATAACTCCTGAACCGTAAGTCCTAGACGCTCGCTCTGGCTGCATTCGATTCAGCTCGTGGCAGCCAGTCTAAAAAACACTATCTTGGACTTCTCTGCATGTTTCCCAGGCGAGAAATTGGCAGCATGTTCAGAACCATGTTTCTGTGAATAACTCCTGAACCGTAAGTCCTAGACGCTCGATCTTGGCGGCATTCGTCTCAGCGCCTGGCAATTAGTATAGGAGCACTGTGTTTGACTTCTCTGGATGTTTCCCAGGCGAGTTATTGACAAGTAAATCCTAGACGCTCGATCTTGGTTATTTTCGCTTTCGCGGCTGGCAGTAAAAGAACCATGTTTCTGTGAATAACTCCTGAACCGTAAGTCCTAGACGCTCGCTCTTGGCTGCATTCGATTCAGCTCGTGGCAGCCAGTCTAAAAAACACTATCTTGGACTTCTCTGCATGTTTCCCAGGCGAGAAATTGGCAGCATGTTCAGAACCATGTTTCTGTGAATAACTCCTGAACCGTAAGTCCTAGACGCTCGATCTTGGCGGCTTTCGTCTCAGCGCCTGGCAATTAGTATAGGAGCACTGTGTTTGACTTCTCTGGATGTTTCCCAGGCGAGTTATTGACAAGTAAATCCTAGACGCTCGATCTTGGTTATTTTCGCTTTCGCGGCTGGCAGTAAAAGAACCATGTTTCTGTGAATAACTCCTGAACCGTAAGTCCTAGACGCTCGCTCTTGGCTGCATTCGATTCAGCTCGTGGCAGCCAGTCTAAAAAACACTATCTTGGACTTCTCTGCATGTTTCCCAGGCGAGCAATTGGCAGCATGTTCAGAACCATGTTTCTGTGAATAACTCCTGAACCGTAAGTCCTAGACGCTCGCTCTTGGCTGCATTCGATTCAGCTCGTGGCAGCCAGTCTAAAAAACACTATCTTGGACTTCTCTGCATGTTTCCCAGGCGAGCAATTGGCAGCATGTTCAGAACCATGTTTCTGTGAATAACTCCTGAACCGTAAGTCCTAGACGCTCGCTCTTGGCTGCATTCGATTCAGCTCGTGGCAGCCAGTCTAAAAAACACTATCTTGGACTTCTCTGCATGTTTCCCAGGCGAGCAATTGGCAGCATGTTCAGAACCATGTTTCTGTGAATAACTCCTGAACCGTAAGTCCTAGACGCTCGCTCTTGGCTGCATTCGATTCAGCTCGTGGCAGCCAGTCTAAAAAACACTATCTTGGACTTCTCTGCATGTTTCCCAGGCGAGCAATTGGCAGCATGTTCAGAACCATGTTTCTGTGAATAACTCCTGAACCGTAAGTCCTAGACGCTCGCTCTTGGCTGCATTCGATTCAGCTCGTGGCAGCCAGTCTAAAAAACACTATCTTGGACTTCTCTGCATGTTTCCCAGGCGAGCAATTGGCAGCATGTTCAGAACCATGTTTCTGTGAATAACTCCTGAACCGTAAGTCCTAGACGCTCGCTCTTGGCTGCATTCGATTCAGCTCGTGGCAGCCAGTCTAAAAAACACTATCTTGGACTTCTCTGCATGTTTCCCAGGCGAGCAATTGGCAGCATGTTCAGAACCATGTTTCTGTGAATAACTCCTGAACCGTAAGTCCTAGACGCTCGCTCTTGGCTGCATTCGATTCAGCTCGTGGCAGCCAGTCTAAAAAACACTATCTTGGACTTCTCTGCATGTTTCCCAGGCGAGCAATTGGCAGCATGTTCAGAACCATGTTTCTGTGAATAACTCCTGAACCGTAAGTCCTAGACGCTCGCTCTTGGCTGCATTCGATTCAGCTCGTGGCAGCCAGTCTAAAAAACACTATCTTGGACTTCTCTGCATGTTTCCCAGGCGAGCAATTGGCAGCATGTTCAGAACCATGTTTCTGTGAATAACTCCTGAACCGTAAGTCCTAGACGCTCGCTCTTGGCTGCATTCGATTCAGCTCGTGGCAGCCAGTCTAAAAAACACTATCTTGGACTTCTCTGCATGTTTCCCAGGCGAGCAATTGGCAGCATGTTCAGAACCATGTTTCTGTGAATAACTCCTGAACCGTAAGTCCTAGACGCTCGCTCTTGGCTGCATTCGATTCAGCTCGTGGCAGCCAGTCTAAAAAACACTATCTTGGACTTCTCTGCATGTTTCCCAGGCGAGAAATTGGCAGCATGTTCAGAACCATGTTTCTGTGAATAACTCCTGAACCGTAAGTCCTAGACGCTCGATCTTGGCGGCATTCGTCTCAGCGCCTGGCAATTAGTATAGGAGCACTGTGTTTGACTTCTCTGGATGTTTCCCAGGCGAGTTATTGACAAGTAAATCCTAGACGCTCGATCTTGGTTATTTTCGCTTTCGCGGCTGGCAGTAAAAGAACCATGTTTCTGTGAATAACTCCTGAACCGTAAGTCCTAGACGCTCGCTCTTGGCTGCATTCGATTCAGCTCGTGGCAGCCAGTCTAAAAAACACTATCTTGGACTTCTCTGCATGTTTCCCAGGCGAGCAATTGGCAGCATGTTCAGAACCATGTTTCTGTGAATAACTCCTGAACCGTAAGTCCTAGACGCTCGCTCTTGGCTGCATTCGATTCAGCTCGTGGCAGCCAGTCTAAAAAACACTATCTTGGACTTCTCTGCATGTTTCCCAGGCGAGCAATTGGCAGCATGTTCAGAACCATGTTTCTGTGAATAACTCCTGAACCGTAAGTCCTAGACGCTCGCTCTTGGCTGCATTCGATTCAGCTCGTGGCAGCCAGTCTAAAAAACACTATCTTGGACTTCTCTGCATGTTTCCCAGGCGAGCAATTGGCAGCATGTTCAGAACCATGTTTCTGTGAATAACTCCTGAACCGTAAGTCCTAGACGCTCGCTCTTGGCTGCATTCGATTCAGCTCGTGGCAGCCAGTCTAAAAAACACTATCTTGGACTTCTCTGCATGTTTCCCAGGCGAGCAATTGGCAGCATGTTCAGAACCATGTTTCTGTGAATAACTCCTGAACCGTAAGTCCTAGACGCTCGCTCTTGGCTGCATTCGATTCAGCTCGTGGCAGCCAGTCTAAAAAACACTATCTTGGACTTCTCTGCATGTTTCCCAGGCGAGAAATTGGCAGCATGTTCAGAACCATGTTTCTGTGAATAACTCCTGAACCGTAAGTCCTAGACGCTCGATCTTGGCGGCATTCGTCTCAGCGCCTGGCAATTAGTATAGGAGCACTGTGTTTGACTTCTCTGGATGTTTCCCAGGCGAGTTATTGACAAGTAAATCCTAGACGCTCGATCTTGGTTATTTTCGCTTTCGCGGCTGGCAGTAAAAGAACCATGTTTCTGTGAATAACTCCTGAACCGTAAGTCCTAGACGCTCGCTCTTGGCTGCATTCGATTCAGCTCGTGGCAGCCAGTCTAAAAAACACTATCTTGGACTTCTCTGCATGTTTCCCAGGCGAGCAATTGGCAGCATGTTCAGAACCATGTTTCTGTGAATAACTCCTGAACCGTAAGTCCTAGACGCTCGCTCTTGGCTGCATTCGATTCAGCTCGTGGCAGCCAGTCTAAAAAACACTATCTTGGACTTCTCTGCATGTTTCCCAGGCGAGCAATTGGCAGCATGTTCAGAACCATGTTTCTGTGAATAACTCCTGAACCGTAAGTCCTAGACGCTCGCTCTTGGCTGCATTCGATTCAGCTCGTGGCAGCCAGTCTAAAAAACACTATCTTGGACTTCTCTGCATGTTTCCCAGGCGAGCAATTGGCAGCATGTTCAGAACCATGTTTCTGTGAATAACTCCTGAACCGTAAGTCCTAGACGCTCGCTCTTGGCTGCATTCGATTCAGCTCGTGGCAGCCAGTCTAAAAAACACTATCTTGGACTTCTCTGCATGTTTCCCAGGCGAGCAATTGGCAGCATGTTCAGAACCATGTTTCTGTGAATAACTCCTGAACCGTAAGTCCTAGACGCTCGATCTTGGCGGCATTCGTCTCAGCGCCTGGCAATTAGTATAGGAGCACTGTGTTTGACTTCTCTGGATGTTTCCCAGGCGAGTTATTGACAAGTAAATCCTAGACGCTCGATCTTGGTTATTTTCGCTTTCGCGGCTGGCAGTAAAAGAACCATGTTTCTGTGAATAACTCCTGAACCGTAAGTCCTAGACGCTCGCTCTTGGCTGCATTCGATTCAGCTCGTGGCAGCCAGTCTAAAAAACACTATCTTGGACTTCTCTGCATGTTTCCCAGGCGAGAAATTGGCAGCATGTTCAGAACCATGTTTCTGTGAATAACTCCTGAACCGTAAGTCCTAGACGCTTGATCTTGGCGGCATTCGTCTCAGCGCCTGGCAATTAGTATAGGAGCACTGTGTTTGACTTCTCTGGATGTTTCCCAGGCGAGTTATTGACAAGTAAATCCTAGACGCTCGATCTTGGTTATTTTCGCTTTCGCGGCTGGCAGTAAAAGAACCATGTTTCTGTGAATAACTCCTGAACCGTAAGTCCTAGACGCTCGCTCTTGGCTGCATTCGATTCAGCTCGTGGCAGCCAGTCTAAAAAACACTATCTTGGACTTCTCTGCATGTTTCCCAGGCGAGCAATTGGCAGCATGTTCAGAACCATGTTTCTGTGAATAACTCCTGAACCGTAAGTCCTAGACGCTCGCTCTTGGCTGCATTCGATTCAGCTCGTGGCAGCCAGTCTAAAAAACACTATCTTGGACTTCTCTGCATGTTTCCCAGGCGAGCAATTGGCAGCATGTTCAGAACCATGTTTCTGTGAATAACTCCTGAACCGTAAGTCCTAGACGCTCGCTCTTGGCTGCATTCGATTCAGCTCGTGGCAGCCAGTCTAAAAAACACTATCTTGGACTTCTCTGCATGTTTCCCAGGCGAGCAATTGGCAGCATGTTCAGAACCATGTTTCTGTGAATAACTCCTGAACCGTAAGTCCTAGACGCTCGCTCTTGGCTGCATTCGATTCAGCTCGTGGCAGCCAGTCTAAAAAACACTATCTTGGACTTCTCTGCATGTTTCCCAGGCGAGCAATTGGCAGCATGTTCAGAACCATGTTTCTGTGAATAACTCCTGAACCGTAAGTCCTAGACGCTCGCTCTTGGCTGCATTCGATTCAGCTCGTGGCAGCCAGTCTAAAAAACACTATCTTGGACTTCTCTGCATGTTTCCCAGGCGAGCAATTGGCAGCATGTTCAGAACCATGTTTCTGTGAATAACTCCTGAACCGTAAGTCCTAGACGCTCGCTCTTGGCTGCATTCGATTCAGCTCGTGGCAGCCAGTCTAAAAAACACTATCTTGGACTTCTCTGCATGTTTCCCAGGCGAGCAATTGGCAGCATGTTCAGAACCATGTTTCTGTGAATAACTCCTGAACCGTAAGTCCTAGACGCTCGCTCTTGGCTGCATTCGATTCAGCTCGTGGCAGCCAGTCTAAAAAACACTATCTTGGACTTCTCTGCATGTTTCCCAGGCGAGAAATTGGCAGCATGTTCAGAACCATGTTTCTGTGAATAACTCCTGAACCGTAAGTCCTAGACGCTCGATCTTGGCGGCATTCGTCTCAGCGCCTGGCAATTAGTATAGGAGCACTGTGTTTGACTTCTCTGGATGTTTCCCAGGCGAGTTATTGACAAGTAAATCCTAGACGCTCGATCTTGGTTATTTTCGCTTTCGCGGCTGGCAGTAAAAGAACCATGTTTCTGTGAATAACTCCTGAACCGTAAGTCCTAGACGCTCGCTCTTGGCTGCATTCGATTCAGCTCGTGGCAGCCAGTCTAAAAAACACTATCTTGGACTTCTCTGCATGTTTCCCAGGCGAGCAATTGGCAGCATGTTCAGAACCATGTTTCTGTGAATAACTCCTGAACCGTAAGTCCTAGACGCTCGCTCTTGGCTGCATTCGATTCAGCTCGTGGCAGCCAGTCTAAAAAACACTATCTTGGACTTCTCTGCATGTTTCCCAGGCGAGCAATTGGCAGCATGTTCAGAACCATGTTTCTGTGAATAACTCCTGAACCGTAAGTCCTAGACGCTCGCTCTTGGCTGCATTCGATTCAGCTCGTGGCAGCCAGTCTAAAAAACACTATCTTGGACTTCTCTGCATGTTTCCCAGGCGAGCAATTGGCAGCATGTTCAGAACCATGTTTCTGTGAATAACTCCTGAACCGTAAGTCCTAGACGCTCGCTCTTGGCTGCATTCGATTCAGCTCGTGGCAGCCAGTCTAAAAAACACTATCTTGGACTTCTCTGCATGTTTCCCAGGCGAGCAATTGGCAGCATGTTCAGAACCATGTTTCTGTGAATAACTCCTGAACCGTAAGTCCTAGACGCTCGATCTTGGCGGCATTCGTCTCAGCGCCTGGCAATTAGTATAGGAGCACTGTGTTTGACTTCTCTGGATGTTTCCCAGGCGAGTTATTGACAAGTAAATCCTAGACGCTCGATCTTGGTTATTTTCGCTTTCGCGGCTGGCAGTAAAAGAACCATGTTTCTGTGAATAACTCCTGAACCGTAAGTCCTAGACGCTCGCTCTTGGCTGCATTCGATTCAGCTCGTGGCAGCCAGTCTAAAAAACACTATCTTGGACTTCTCTGCATGTTTCCCAGGCGAGAAATTGGCAGCATGTTCAGAACCATGTTTCTGTGAATAACTCCTGAACCGTAAGTCCTAGACGCTTGATCTTGGCGGCATTCGTCTCAGCGCCTGGCAATTAGTATAGGAGCACTGTGTTTGACTTCTCTGGATGTTTCCCAGGCGAGTTATTGACAAGTAAATCCTA
>NW_027462586.1:0-53960 GCF_050947455.1 Rhinoderma darwinii
AGGAATGATGTACTAATATTGGTACCAGAAGAACGCGCCTCCAAGGGATGAAGAGGAACTTGGCGCGCTACACACATGTTGGATTGTGGAGTAACACATTTTGGAAAGGTATGGACTGCACTTGCGATCGGGAGCGTTGGATATTCTGGGCCAGCAGGTACTATCCTATCTTTAAACTAGATGATAGGAAATATTTGTGCAATAATACTCCTAAAAATGCACCAATTCTGGAGATGGAATGGCCGGCTGAAGGGGTAGGAGGAGGCAGGATTTTTTTTAACACCATGTGTGCATGCACTGAAGGCTTGCACACATGTTGTTAAATTCATTTTTTATAGCCTGATAGTCCAGAATACATACAAGTTTGTCACACGTTAAGACAAAGAATGTTTTCCAGTTCGAATTGGCGTTGTGCCCCTCATTCTTTCCCATATTGTGGACAAAGAATGGGTCATTTGTTGTTGGTAGAAGAGGAATGGTGTACTAATATTGGTACCAGAAGAACGCGCCTCCAAGGGATGAAGAGGAACTTGGCGCACTACACACATGTTGGATCGTGGAGTAACACATTTAGGAAAGGTATGGACAGCACTTGCGATCGGGAGCGTTGGATATTCTGGGCCAGCAGGTACTATCCTATTTTTAACCTAGATGATAGGAAATATTGGTGTAATAATACTCCTAAAAATGCACCAATTCTGGAGATGGAATGGCCGGTTGAACGGGTAGGAGGAGGCCGGATTTTTTTTAATACCATGTGTGCATGCACTGAATGCTTGCACACATGTTGTTAAATTCATTTTTTATAGCCTGATAGTCCAGAATACATTCAAGTTTGTCACACGTTAAGACAAAGAATGTTTTCCAGTTCGAATTGGCGTTGTGCCCCTCATTCTTTCCCATATTGTGGGCAAAGAATGGGTCATTTGTTGTTGGTAGAAGAGGAATGGTGTACTAATATTGGTACCAGAAGAACGCGCCTCCAAGGGATGAAGAGGAACTTGGCGCACTACACACATGTTGGATCGTGGAGTAACACATTTAGGAAAGGTATGGACAGCACTTGCGATCGGGAGCGTTGGATATTCTGGGCCAGCAGGTACTATCCTATTTTTAACCTAGATGATAGGAAATATTGGTGTAATAATACTCCTAAAAATGCACCAATTCTGGAGATGGAATGGCCGGTTGAACGGGTAGGAGGAGGCCGGATTTTTTTTAATACCATGTGTGCATGCACTGAATGCTTGCACACATGTTGTTAAATTCATTTTTTATAGCCTGATAGTCCAGAATACATACAAGTTTGTCACACGTTAAGACAAAGAATGTTTTCCAGTTCGAATTGGCGTTGTGCCCCTCATTCTTTCCCATATTGTGGGCAAAGAATGGGTCATTTGTTGTAGGTAGAAGAGGAATGGTGTACTAATATTGGTACCAGAAGAACGCGCCTCCAAGGGATGAAGAGGAACTTGGCGCGCTACACACATGTTGGATTGTGGAGTAACACATTTTGAAAAGGTATGGACAGCACTTGCGATCGGGAGCGTTGGACATTCTGGGCCAGCAGGTACTATCCTATCTTTAAACTAGATGTTAGGAAATATTGGTGTAATAATACTCCTAAAAATGCACCAATTCTGGAGATGGAATGGCCGGCTGAAGGGGTAGGAAGAGGCTGGATTTTCTTTAATACCATGTGTGCATGCACTGAATGCTTGCACACATGTTGTTAAATTCATTTTTTATAGCCTGATAGTCCAGAATACATACAAGTTTGTCACACGTTAAGACAAAGAATGTTTTCCAGTTCGAATTGGTGTTGTGCCCCTCATTCTTTCCCATATTGTGGGCAAAGTATGGGTCATTTGTTGTAGGTAGAAGAGGAATGGTGTACTAATATTGGTACCAGAAGAACGCGCCTCCAAGGGATGAAGAGGAACTTGGCGCGCTACACACATGTTGGATCGTGGAGTAACACATTTAGGAAAGGTATGGACAGCACTTGCGATCGGGAGCATTGGATATTCTGGGCCAGGAGGTACTATCCTATTTTTAACCTAGATGATAGGAAATATTGGTGTAATAATACTCCTAAAAATGCACCAATTCTGGAGATGGAATGGCCGGCTGAAGGGGTAGGAAGAGGCTGGATTTTCTTTAATACCATGTGTGCATGCACTGAATGCTTGCACACATGTTGTTAAATTCATTTTTTATAGCCTGATAGTCCAGAATACATACAAGTTTGTCACACGTTAAGACAAAGAATGTTTTCCAGTTCGAATTGGTGTTGTGCCCCTCATTCTTTCCCATATTGTGGGCAAAGAATGGGTCATTTGTTGTAGGTAGAAGAGGAATGATGTACTAATATTGGTACCAGAAGAACGCGCCTCCAAGGGATGAAGAGGAACTTGGCGCGCTACACACATGTTGGATTGTGGAGTAACACATTTTGGAAAGGTATGGACTGCACTTGCGATCGGGAGCGTTGGATATTCTGGGCCAGCAGGTACTATCCTATCTTTAAACTAGATGATAGGAAATATTTGTGCAATAATACTCCTAAAAATGCACCAATTCTGGAGATGGAATGGCCGGCTGAAGGGGTAGGAGGAGGCAGGATTTTTTTTAACACCATGTGTGCATGCACTGAAGGCTTGCACACATGTTGTTAAATTCATTTTTTATAGCCTGATAGTCCAGAATACATACAAGTTTGTCACACGTTAAGACAAAGAATGTTTTCCAGTTCGAATTGGCGTTGTGCCCCTCATTCTTTCCCATATTGTGGGCAAAGTATGGGTCATTTGTTGTAGGTAGAAGAGGAATGGTGTACTAATATTGGTACCAGAAGAACGCGCCTCCAAGGGATGAAGAGGAACTTGGCGCGCTACACACATGTTGGATCGTGGAGTAACACATTTAGGAAAGGTATGGACAGCACTTGCGATCGGGAGCATTGGATATTCTGGGCCAGGAGGTACTATCCTATTTTTAACCTAGATGATAGGAAATATTGGTGTAATAATACTCCTAAAAATGCACCAATTCTGGAGATGGAATGGCCGGCTGAACGGGTAGGAGGAGGCCGGATTTTTTTTAACACCATGTGTGCATGCACTAAAGGCTTGCACACATGTTGTTAAATTCATTTTTATAGCCTGATAGTCCAGAATACATACAAGTTTGTCACACGTTAAGACAAAGAATGTTTTCCAGTTCGAATTGGCGTTGTGCCCCTCATTCTTTCCCATACTGTGGGCAAAGAATTGGTCATTTGTTGTAGGTAGAAGAGTAATGGTGTACTAATATTGGCACCAGAAGAACGCGCCTCCAAGGGATGAAGAGGAACTTGGTGCGCTACACAACTGTTGGATCGTGGAGTAACACATTTAGGAAAGATAGGGACAGCACTTGCGATCGGGAGCGTTGGACATTCTGGGCCAGCAGGTACTATCCTATCTTTAAACTAGATGTTAGGAAATATTGGTGTAATAATACTCCTAAAACTGCACCAAATCTGGAGATGGATTGGCCGGCTGAAGGGGTAGGAGGAGGCCGATTTTTTTTTTAACACCATATATGCATGCACTTAAGGCTTGCACACATGTTGTTAAATTCATTTTTTACAGCCTGATAGTCCAGAATACATACAAGTTTGTCACACGTTAAGACAATGAATGTTTTCCAGTTCGAATTGGCTTTGTGCCCCTCATTCTTTCCCATATTGTTAGCAAAGAATGGGTTATTTGTTGTAGGTAGAAGAGGAATGGTGTACTAATATTGGTACCAGAAGAACGCGCCTCCAAGGGATGAAGAGGAACTTGGCGCGCTACACACATGTTGGATCGTGGAGTAACACATTTAGGAAAGTTATGGACAGCACTTACGATCGGGAGCGTTGGACATTCTGGGCCAGCAGGTACTATCGTATCTTTAAACTAGATGTTAGGAAATATTGGTGTAATAATACTCCTAAAAATGCACCAATTCTGGAGATGGAATGGCCAGCTGAAGGAGTAGGAGGAGGCTGGATTTTTTTAACACCATGTGTGCATGCACTGAAGGCTTGCACACATGTTGTTAAATTCATTTTTTTATAGCCTGATAGTCCAGAATACATACAAGTTTGTCACACGTTAAGACAAAGAATCTTTTCCAGTTTGAATTGGCTTTGTGCCCCTCATTCTTTCCCATATTGTTAGCAAAGAATGGGTTTTTTGTTGTAGGTAGAAGAGGAATGGTGTACTAATATTGGTACCAGAAGAACGCGCCTCCAAGGGATGAAGAGGAACTTGGCGCGCTACACACATGTTGGATCGTGGAGTAACACACTTAGGAAAGGTATGGACAGCACTTGCGATCGGGAGCGTTGGATATTCTGGGCCAGCAGGTACTATCCTATTTTTAAAGTAGATGATAGGAAATATTGGTGTAATAATACTCCTAAAAATGCACCAATTCTGGAGATGGAAAGGCCGGCTGAACGGGTAGGAGGAGGCCGGATTTTTTTTAACACCATGTGTGCATGCACTGAAGGCTTGCACACATGTTGTTAAATTCATTTTTTATAGCCTGATAGTCCAGAATACATACAAGTTTGTCACACGTTAAGACAAAGAATGTTTTCCAGTTCGAATTGGCGTTGTGCCCCTCATTCTTTCCCATATTGTGGGCAAAGAATTGGTCATTTGTTGTAGGTAGAAGAGGAATGGTGTACTAATATTGGCACCAGAAGAACGCGCCTCCACGGGATGAAGAGGAACTTGGCGCGCTACACACATGTTGGATCGTGGAGTAACACACTTAGGAAAGGTATGGACAGCACTTGCGATCGGGAGCGTTGGACATTCTGGGCCAGCAGGTACTATCCTATCTTTAAACTAGATGTTAGGAAATATTGGTGTAATAATACTCCTAAAAATGCACCAATTCTGGAGATGGAATGGCCGGCTGAACGGGTAGGAGGAGGCCGGATTTTTTTTAACACCATGTGTGCATGCACTGAAGGCTTGCACACATGTTGTTAAATTCATTTTTTATAGCCTGATATTCCAGAATACATACATGTTTGTCACACGTTAAGACAAAGAATGTTTTGCAGTTCGAATTGGCGTTGTGCCCCTCATTCTTTCACATATTGTGGGCAAAGAATAGGTCATTTGTTGTAGGTAGAAGAGGAATGGTGTACTAATATTGGCACCAGAAGAACGCGCCTCCAAGGGATGAAGAGGAACTTGGCGCACTACACACCTGTTGGATCGTGGAGTAACACATTTAGGAAAGGTATGGACAGCACTTGCGATCGGGAGCGTTGGACATTCTGGGCCAGCAGGTACTATACTATCTTTAAACTAGATGTTAGGAAATATTGGTGTAATAATACTCCTAAAACTGCACCAAATCTGGAGATGGATTGGCCGGCTGAAGGGGTAGGAGGAGGCCGATTTTTTTTTTAACACCATATATGCATGCACTTAAGGCTTGCACACATGTTGTTAAATTCATTTTTTACAGCCTGATAGTCCAGAATACATACAAGTTTGTCACACGTTAAGACAATGAATGTTTTCCAGTTCTAATTGGCTTTGTGCCCCTCATTCTTTCCCATATTGTTAGCAAAGAATGGGTTATTTGTTGTAGGTAGAAGAGGAATGGTGTACTAATATTGGTACCAGAAGAACGCGCCTCCAAGGGATGAAGAGGAACTTGGCGCGCTACACACATGTTGGATCGTGGAGTAACACATTTAGGAAAGTTATGGACAGCACTTACGATCGGGAGCGTTGGATATTCTGGGCCAGCAGGTACTATCCTATTTTTAACCTAGATGATAGGAAATATTGGTGTAATAATACTCCTAAAAATGCACCAATTCTGGAGATGGAATGGCCGGCTGAACGGGTAGGAGGAGGCCGGATTTTTTTTAACACCATGTGTGCATGCACTTAAGGCTTGCACACATGTTGTTAAATTCATTTTTTACAGCCTGATAGTCCAGAATACATACAAGTTTGTCACACGTTAAGACAATGAATGTTTTCCAGTTTGAATTGGCGTTGTGCCCCTCATTCTTTTCCATATTGTGGGCAAAGAATGGGTCATTTGTTGTAGGTAGAAGAGGAATGGTGTACTAATATTGGTACCAGAAGAACGCGCCTCCAAGGGATGAAGAGGAACTTGGCGAGCTACACACATGTTGGATTGTGGAGTAACACATTTAGGAAAGGTATGCACAGCACTTGCGATCGGGAGCGTTGGATATTCTGGGCCAGCAGGTACTATCCTATCTTTAAACTAGATGTTAGGAAATATTGGTGTAATAATACTCCTAAAAATGCACCAATTCTGGAGATGGAATGGCCGGCTGAAGGGGTAGGAGGAGGCTAAAAAAAATTTAACACCATGTGTGCATGCACTGAAGGCTTGCACACATGTTGTTAAATTCATTTTTTATAGCCTGATAGTCCAGAATACATACAAGTTTGTCACGCGTTAAGACAAAGAATGTTTTCCAGTTCGAATTGGCGTTGTGCCCCTCATTCTTTCCCATATTGTGGGCAAAGAATAGGTCATTTGTTGTAGGTAGAAGAGGAATGGTGTACTAATATTGGTACCAGAGGAACGCGCCTCCGAGGGATGAAGAGGAACTTGGCGTGCTACACACCTGTTGGATTGTGGAGTAACACATTTAGGAAAGGTATGGACAACACTTGCGATCGGGAGCGTTGGACATTCTGGGCCAGCAGGTACTATCCTATCTTTAAACTAGATGTTAGGAAATATTGGTGTAATAATACTCCTAAAAATGCACCAATTCTGGAGATGGAATGGCCGGCTGAAGGGGTAGGAGGAGGCCGGATTTTTTTAACACCATGTGTGCATGCACTGAAGGCTTGCACACATGTTGTTAAATTCATTTTTTTATAGCCTGATAGTCCAGAATACATACAAGTTTGTCACACGTTAAGACAAAGAATGTTTTCCAGTTCGAATTGGCGTTGTGCCCCTCATTCTTTCCCATATTGTGGGCAAAGAATGGGTCATTTGTTGTAGGTAGAAGAGGAATGGTGTACTAATATTGGTACCAGAAGAACGCGCCTCCAAGGGATGAAGAGGAACTTGGCGCACTACACACATGTTGGATCGTGGAGTAACACATTTAGGAATGTTATGGACAGCACTTTCGATCGGGAGCGTTGGATATTCTGGGCCAGCAGGTACTATCCTATTTTTAACCTAGATGATAGGAAATATTGGTGTAATAATACTCCTAAAAATGCACCAATTCTGGAGATGGAATGGCCGGCTGAACGGGTAGGAGGAGGCCGGATTTTTTTTAACACCATGTGTGCATGCACTTAAGGCTTGCACACATGTTGTTAAATTCATTTTTTACAGCCTGATAGTCCAGAATACATACAAGTTTGTCACACGTTAAGACAATGAATGTTTTCCAGTTTGAATTGGCGTTGTGCCCCTCATTCTTTTCCATATTGTGGGCAAAGAATGGGTCATTTGTTGTAGGTAGAAGAGGAATGGTGTACTAATATTGGTACCAGAAGAACGCGCCTCCAAGGGATGAAGAGGAACTTGGCGAGCTACACACATGTTGGATTGTGGAGTAACACATTTAGGAAAGGTATGCACAGCACTTGCGATCGGGAGCGTTGGATATTCTGGGCCAGCAGGTACTATCCTATCTTTAAACTAGATGTTAGGAAATATTGGTGTAATAATACTCCTAAAAATGCACCAATTCTGGAGATGGAATGGCCGGCTGAAGGGGTAGGAGGAGGCTAAAAAAAAATTAACACCATGTGTGCATGCACTGAGGGCTTGCACACATGTTGTTAAATTCATTTTTTATAGCCTGATAGTCCAGAATACATACAAGTTTGTCACGCGTTAAGACAAAGAATGTTTTCCAGTTCGAATTGGCGTTGTGCCCCTCATTCTTTCCCATATTGTGGGCAAAGAATAGGTCATTTGTTGTAGGTAGAAGAGGAATGGTGTACTAATATTGGTACCAGAGGAACGCGCCTCCGAGGGATGAAGAGGAACTTGGCGTGCTACACACCTGTTGGATTGTGGAGTAACACATTTAGGAAAGGTATGGACAACACTTGCGATCGGGAGCGTTGGACATTCTGGGCCAGCAGGTACTATCCTATCTTTAAACTAGATGTTAGGAAATATTGGTGTAATAATACTCCTAAAAATGCACCAATTCTGGAGATGGAATGGCCGGCTGAAGGGGTAGGAGGAGGCCGGATTTTTTTAACACCATGTGTGCATGCACTGAAGGCTTGCACACATGTTGTTAAATTCATTTTTTTATAGCCTGATAGTCCAGAATACATACAAGTTTGTCACACGTTAAGATAAAGAATGTTTTCCAGTTCGAATTGGCGTTGTGCCCCTCATTCTTTCCCATATTGTGGGCAAAGAATGGGTCATTTGTTGTAGGTAGAAGAGGAATGGTGTACTAATATTGGTACCAGAAGAACGCGCCTCCAAGGGATGAAGAGGAACTTGGCGCACTACACACATGTTGGATCGTGGAGTAACACATTTAGGAAAGTTATGGACAGCACTTTCGATCGGGAGCGTTGGATATTCTGGGCCAGCAGGTACTATCCTATTTTTAACCTAGATGATAGGAAATATTGGTGTAATAATACTCCTAAAAATGCACCAATTCTGGAGATGGAATGGCCGGCTGAACGGGTAGGAGGAGGCCGGATTTTTTTTAACACCATGTGTGCATGCACTTAAGGCTTGCACACATGTTGTTAAATTCATTTTTTACAGCCTGATAGTCCAGAATACATACAAGTTTGTCACACGTTAAGACAATGAATGTTTTCCAGTTTGAATTGGCGTTGTGCCCCTCATTCTTTTCCATATTGTGGGCAAAGAATGGGTCATTTGTTGTAGGTAGAAGAGGAATGGTGTACTAATATTGGTACCAGAAGAACGCGCCTCCAAGGGATGAAGAGGAACTTGGCGAGCTACACACATGTTGGATTGTGGAGTAACACATTTAGGAAAGGTATGCACAGCACTTGCGATCGGGAGCGTTGGATATTCTGGGCCAGCAGGTACTATCCTATCTTTAAACTAGATGTTAGGAAATATTGGTGTAATAATACTCCTAAAAATGCACCAATTCTGGAGATGGAATGGCCGGCTGAAGGGGTAGGAGGAGGCTAAAAAAAAATTAACACCATGTGTGCATGCACTGAGGGCTTGCACACATGTTGTTAAATTCATTTTTTATAGCCTGATAGTCCAGAATACATACAAGTTTGTCACGCGTTAAGACAAAGAATGTTTTCCAGTTCGAATTGGCGTTGTGCCCCTCATTCTTTCCCATATTGTGGGCAAAGAATAGGTCATTTGTTGTAGGTAGAAGAGGAATGGTGTACTAATATTGGTACCAGAGGAACGCGCCTCCAAGTGATGAAGAGGAACTTGGCGCGCTACACACCTGTTGGATCGTGGAGTAACACATTTAGGAAAGGTATGGACAACACTTGCGATCGGGAGCGTTGGACATTCTGGGCCAGCAGGTACTATCCTATCTTTAAACTAGATGTTAGGAAATATTGGTGTAATAATACTCCTAAAAATGCACCAATTCTGGAGATGGAATGGCCGGCTGAAGGGGTAGGAGGAGGCCGGATTTTTTTTAACACCATGTGTGCATGCACTGAAGGCTTGCACACATGTTGTTAAATTCATTTTTTATAGCCTGATAGTCCAGAATACATACAAGTTTGTCACACGTTAAGACAAAGAATGTTTTCCAGTTCGAATTGGCGTTGTGCCCCTCATTCTTTCCCATATTGTGGGCAAAGAATAGGTCATTTGTTGTAGGTAGAAGAGGAATGGTGTACTAATATTGGTACCAGAAGAACGCGCCTCCAAGGGATGAAGTGGAACTTGGCGCGCTACACACCTGTTGGATCGTGGAGTAACACATTTAGGAAAGGTATGGACAGCACTTGCGATCGGGAGCGTTGGACATTCTGGGCCAGCAGGTACTATCCTATCTTTAAACTAGATGTTAGGAAATATTGGTGTAATAATACTCCTAAAAATGCACCAATTCTGGAGATGGAATGGCCGGCTGAAGGGGTAGGAGAAGGCCGGATTTTTTTTAATACCATGTGTGCATGCACTGAATGCTTGCACACATGTTGTCATGTTGTTAAATTCATTTTTTATAGCCTGATAGTCCAGAATACATACAAGTTTGTCACACGTTAAGACAAAAAGAATGTTTTCCAGTTCGAATTGGCGTTGTGCCCCTTATTCTTTCCCATATTGTGGGCAAAGAATGGGTCATTTGTTGTAGGTAGAAGAGGAATGGTGTACTAATATTGGTACCAGAAGAACGCGCCTCCAAGGGATGAAGAGGAACTTGGTGCGCTACACACATGTTGGATCGTGGAGTAACAAATTTAGGAAAGGTATGGACAACACTTGCGATCGGGAGCGTTGGATATTCTGGGCCAGCAGGTACTATCCTATTTTTAACCTAGATGATAGGAAATATTGGTGTAATAATACTCCTAAAAATGCACCAATTCTGGAGATGGAATGGCTGGCTGAACGGGTAGGAGGAGGCCGGATTTTTTTTAACACCATGTGTGCATGCACTGAAGGCTTGCACACATGTTGTTAAATTCATTTTTTATAGCTTGATAGTCCAGAATACATACAAGTTTGTCACACGTTAAGACTAAGAATGTTTTCCAGTTCGAATTGGCTTTGTGCCCCTCATTCTTTCCCATATTGTGGGCAAAGAATGTGTCATTTGTTGTAGGTAGAAAAGGAATAGTGTACTAATATTGGTACCAGAAGAACGCGCCTCCAAGGGATGAAGAGGAACTTGGAGCGCTACACACCTGTTGGGTCGTGGAGTAACACATTTAGGAAAGGTATGGACAGCACTTGCGATCGGACGCGTTGGACATTCTGGGACAGCAGGTACTATCCTATCTTTAAACTAGATGTTAGGAAATATTGGTGTAATAATACTCCTAAAAATGCACCAATTCTGGAGATGGAATGGCTGGCTGAAGGGGTAGGAGGAGGCCGGATTTTTTTAATACCATGTGTGCATGCACTGAATGCTTGCACACATGTTGTTAAATTCATTTTTTATAGCCTGATAGTCCAGAATACATACAAGTTTGTCACACGTTAAGACAAAGAATGTTTTCCAGTTCGAATTGGCGTTGTGCCCCTCATTCTTTCCCATATTGTGTGCAAAGAATGGGTTATTTGTTGTAGGTAGAAGAGGAATGGTGTACTAATATTGGCACCAGAAGAACGCGCCTCCAAGGGATGAAGAGGAACTTGGCGCGCTACACACATGTTGGATTGTGGAGTAACACATTTTGGAAAGGTATGGACTGAACTTGCGATTGGGAGCGTTGGATATTCTGGGCCAGCACGTACTATCCTATCTTTAAACTAGATGTTAGGAAATATTGGTGTAATAATACTCCTAAAAATGCACCAATTCTGGAGATGGAATGGCCGGCTGAAGGGGTAGGAGGAGGCCGGATTTTTTTAACACCATGTGTGCATGCACTGAAGGCTTGCACACATGTTGTTAAATTCATTTTTTATAGCCTGATAGTCCAGAATACATACAAGTTTGTCACACGTTAAGACAAAGAATGTTTTCCAGTTCAAATTGGCGTTGTGCCCCTCATTCTTTCCCATATTGTGGGCAAAGAATGGGTCATTTGTTGTTGGTAGAAGAGGAATGGTGTACTAATATTGGTACCAGAAGAACGCGCCTCCAAGGGATGAAGAGGAACTTGGCGCACTACACACATGTTGGATCGTGGAGTAACACATTTAGGAAAGGTATGGACAGCACTTGCGATCGGGAGCGTTGGATATTCTGGGCCAGCAGGTACTATCCTATTTTTAACCTAGATGATAGGAAATATTGGTGTAATAATACTCCTAAAAATGCACCAATTCTGGAGATGGAATGGCCGGTTGAACGGGTAGGAGGAGGCTGGATTTTTTTTAATACCATGTGTGCATGCACTGAATGCTTGCACACATGTTGTTAAATTCATTTTTTATAGCCTGATAGTCCAGAATACATACAAGTTTGTCACACGTTAAGACAAAGAATGTTTTCCAATTCGAATTGGTGTTGTGCCCCTCATTCTTTCCCATATTGTGGGCAAAGAATGGGTCATTTGTTGTAGGTAGAAGAGGAATGATGTACTAATATTGGTACCAGAAGAACGAGCCTCCAAGGGATGAAGAGGAACTTGGCGCGCTACACACATGTTGGATTGTGGAGTAACACATTTTGGAAAGGTATGGACTGCACTTGCGATCGGGAGCGTTGGATATTCTTGGCCAGCAGGTACTATCCTATCTTTAAACTAGATGATAGGAAATATTTGTGCAATAATACTCCTAAAAATGCACCAATTCTGGAGATGGAATGGCCGGCTGAAGGGGTAGGAGGAGGCAGGATTTTTTTTAACACCATGTGTGCATGCACTGAAGGCTTGCACACATGTTGTTAAATTCATTTTTTATAGCCTGATAGTCCAGAATACATACAAGTTTGTCACACGTTAAGACAAAGAATGTTTTCCAGTTCGAATTGGCGTTGTGCCCCTCATTCTTTCCCATATTGTGGGCAAAGTATGGGTCATTTGTTGTAGGTAGAAGAGGAATGGTGTACTAATATTGGTACCAGAAGAACGCGCCTCCAAGGGATGAAGAGGAACTTGGCGCGCTACACACATGTTGGATCGTGGAGTAACACATTTAGGAAAGGTATGGACAGCACTTGCGATCGGGAGCATTGGATATTCTGGGCCAGGAGGTACTATCCTATTTTTAACCTAGATGATAGGAAATATTGGTGTAATAATACTCCTAAAAATGCACCAATTCTGGAGATGGAATGGCCGGCTGAACGGGTAGGAGGAGGCTGGATTTTTTTTAACACCATGTGTGCATGCACTAAAGGCTTGCACACATGTTGTTAAATTCATTTTTATATCCTGATAGTCCAGAATACATACAAGTTTGTCACACGTTAAGACAAATAATGTTTTCCAGTTCGAATTGGCGTTGTGCCCCTCATTCTTTCCCATATTGTGGGCAAAGAATTGGTCATTTGTTGTAGGTAGAAGAGGAATGGTGTACTAATATTGGCACCAGAAGAACGCGCCTCCAAGGGATGAAGAGGAACTTGGCGCGCTACACAACTGTTGGATCGTGGAGTAACACATTTAGGAAAGATAGGGACAGCACTTGCGATCGGGAGCGTTGGACATTCTGGGCCAGCACGTACTATCCTATCTTTAAACTAGATGTTAGGAAATATTGGTGTAATAATACTCCTAAAAATGCACCAATTCTGGAGATGGAATGGCCGGCTGAAGGGGTAGGAGGAGGCCGGATTTTTTTAACACCATGTGTGCATGCACTGAAGGCTTGCACACATGTTGTTAAATTCATTTTTTATAGCTTGATGGTCCAGAATACATACAAGTTTGTCACACGTTAAGACAAAGAATGTTTTCCAGTTCGAATTGGCGTTGTGCCCCTCATTCTTTCCCATATTGTGGCCAAAGAATGGGTCATTTGTTGTAGGTAGAAGAGGAATGGTGTACTAATATTGGTACCAGAAGAACGCGCCTCCAAGGGATGAAGAGGAACTTGGCGCGCTACACACATGTTGGATCGTGGAGTAACACATTTAGGAAAGGTATGGACAACACTTGCGATCGGGAGCGTTGGATATTCTGGGACAGCAGGTACTATCTTATCTTTAAACTAGATGTTAGTAAATATTGGTGTAATAATACTCCTAAAAATACACCAATTCTGGAGATGGAATGGCCGGCTGAAGGGGTAGGAGGAGGCCGGATTTTTTTTTAACACCATGTGTGCATGCACTGAAGGCTTGCACACATGTTGTTAAATTCATTTTTTATAGCCTGATAGTCCAGAATATATACAAGTTTGTCACACGTTAAGACAAAGAATGTTTTCCAGTTCGAATTGGCGTTGTGCCCCTCATTCTTTCCCATATTGTGGCCAAAGAATGGGTCATTTGTTGTAGGTAGAAGAGGAATGGTGTACTAATATTGGTACCAGAAGAACGCGCCTCCAAGGGATGAAGAGGAACTTGGCGCGCTACACACATGTTGGATCGTGGAGTAACACATTTAGGAAAGGTATGGACAACACTTGCGATCGGGAGCGTTGGATATTCTGGGACAGCAGGTACTATCTTATCTTTAAACTAGATGTTAGTAAATATTGGTGTAATAATACTCCTAAAAATGCACCAATTCTGGAGATGGAATGGCTGGCTGAAGGGGTAGGAGGAGGCCGGATTTTTTTAATACCATGTGTGCATGCACTGAATACTTGCACACATGTTGTTAAATTCATTTTTTATAGCCTGATAGTCCAGAATACATACAAGTTTGTCACACGTTAAGACAAAAAGAATGTTTTCCAGTTCGAATTGGCGTTGTGCCCCTTATTCTTTCCCATATTGTGGGCAAAGAATGGGTCATTTGTTGTAGGTAGAAGAGGAATGGTGTACTAATATTGGTACCAGAAGAACGCGCCTCCAAGGGATGAAGAGGAACTTGGCGCGCTACACACATGTTGGATTGTGGAGTAACACATTTTGGAAAAGTATGGACAGCACTTAAGATCGGGAGCGTTGGATATTCTGGGCCAGCAGGTACTATCCTATCTTTAAACTAGATGTTAGGAAATATTGGTGTAATAATACTCCTAAAAATACACCAATTCTGGAGATGGAATGGCCGGCTGAAGGGGTAGGAGGAGGCCGGATTTTTTTTTAACACCATGTGTGCATGCACTGAAGGCTTGCACACATGTTGTTAAATTCATTTTTTATAGCCTGATAGTCCAGAATATATACAAGTTTGTCACACGTTAAGACAAAGAATGTTTTCCAGTTCGAATTGGCGTTGTGCCCCTCATTCTTTCCCATATTGTGGCCAAAGAATGGGTCATTTGTTGTAGGTAGAAGAGGAATGGTGTACTAATATTGGTACCAGAAGAACGCGCCTCCAAGGGATGAAGAGGAACTTGGCGCACTACACACATGTTGGATCGTGGAGTAACACATTTAGGAAAGGTATGGACAGCACTTGCGATCGGGAGCGTTGGATATTCTGGGCCAGCAGGTACTATCCTATTTTTTAACCTAGATGATAGGAAATATTGGTGTAATAATACTCCTGAAAATGCACCAATTCTGGAGATGGAATGGCCAACTGAACGGGTAGGAGGAGGCCGGATTTTTTTTTAACACCATGTGTGCATGCACTCAAGGCTTGCACACATGTTGTTAAATTCATTTTTTATAGCCTGATAGTCCAGAATATATACAAGTTTGTCACACGTTAAGACAAAGAATGTTTTCCAGTTCGAATTGGCGTTGTGCCCCTCATTCTATCCCATATTGTGGGCAAAGAATAGGTCATTTGTTGTAGGTAGAAGAGGAATAGTGTACTAATATTGGCACCAGAAGAACGAGCCTCCAAGGGATGAAGAGGAACTTGGCGCGCTACACACCTGTTGGATCGTGGAGTAACACATTTAGGAAAGGTATGGACAGCACTTGCGATCGGGAGCGTTGGACATTCTGGGCCAGCAGGTACTATCCTATCTTTAAACTAGATGTTAGGAAATATTGGTGTAATAATACTCCTAAAAATGCACCAATTCTGGAGATGGAATGGCCGGCTGAAGGGGTAGGAGGAGGCCGGATTTTTTTTAATACCATGTGTGCATGCACTGAATGCTTGCACACATGTTGTTAAATTCATTTTTTATAGCCTGATAGTCCAGAATACATACAAGTTTGTCACACGTTAAGACAAAGAATGTTTTCCAGTTCGAATTGGCGTTGTGCCCCTCATTCTTTCCCATATTGTGGGCAAAGAATGGGTCATTTGTTGTAGGTAGAAGAGGAATGGTGTACTAATATTGGTACCAGAAGAACGCGCCTTCAAGGGATGAAGAGGAACTTGGCGCGCTACACACATGTTGGATTGTGGAGTAACACATTTTGGAAAGGTATGGACAGCACTTGCGATCGGGAGCGTTGGATATTCTGGGCCAGCAGGTACTATCCTATCTTTAAACTAGATGTTAGGAAATATTGGTGTAATAATACTCCTAAAAATGAACCAATTCTGGAGATGGAATGGCCGGCTGAAGGGGTAGGAGGAGGCCAGATTTTTTTTAACACCATGTGTGCATGCACTGAAGGCTTGCACACATGTTGTTAAATTCATTTTTTATAGCTTGATGGTCCAGAATACATACAAGTTTGTCACACGTTAAGACAAAGAATGTTTTCCAGTTCAAATTGGCGTTGTGCCCCTCATTCTTTCCCATATTGTGGGCAAAGAATGGGTCATTTGTTGTAGGTAGAAGAGGAATGGTGTACTAATATTGGTACCAGAAGAACGCGCCTCCAAGGGATGAAGAGGAACTTGGCGCGCTACACACATGTTGGATCGTGGAGTAACACATTTAGGAAAGGTATGGACAGCACTTGCGATCGGGAGCGTTGGATATTCTGGGCCAGCAGGTACTATCCTATTTTTAACCTAGATGATAGGAAATATTGGTGTAATAATACTCCTAAAAATGCACCAATTCTGGAGATTGAATGGCCGGCTGAACGGGTAGGAGGAGGCCGGATTTTTTTTAACACCATGTGTGCATGCACTGAAGGCTTGCACACATGTTGTTAAATTCATTTTTTATAGCTTGATAGTCCAGAATACATACAAGTTTGTCACACGTTAAGACAAAGAATGTTTTCCAGTTCGAATTGGCTTTGTGCCCCTCATTCTTTCCCATATTGTGGGCAAAGAATGGGTCATTTGTTGTAGGTAGAAGAGGAATAGTGTACTAATATTGGTACCAGAAGAACGCGCCTCCAAGGGATGAAGAGGAACTTGGCGCGCTACACACCTGTTGGATCGTGGAGTAACACATTTAGGAAAGGTATGGACAGCACTTGCGATCGGAAGCGTTGGACATTCTGGGACAGCAGGTACTATCCTATCTTTAAACTAGATGTTAGGAAATATTGGTGTAATAATACTCCTAAAAAAGCACCAATTCTGGAGATGGAATGGCCGGCTGAAGGGGTAGGAGGAGGCCGGATTTTTTTTAATACCATGTGTGCATGCACTGAATGCTTGCACACATGTTGTTAAATTCATTTTTTATAGCCTGATAGTCCAGAATACATACAAGTTTGTCACACGTTAAGACAAAGAATGTTTTCCAGTTCGAATTGGCGTTGTGCCCCTCATTCTTTCCCATATTGTGGGCAAAGAATGGGTCATTTGTTGTAGGTAGAAGAGGAATGGTGTACTAATATTGGCACCAGAAGAACGCGCCTCCAAGGGATGAAGAGGAACTTGGCGCGCTACACACATGTTGGATTGTGGAGTAACACATTTTGGAAAGGTATGGACAGAACTTGCGATTGGGAGCGTTGGATATTCTGGGCCAGCACGTACTATCCTATCTTTAAACTAGATGTTAGGAAATATTGGTGTAATAATACTCCTTAAAATGCACCAATTCTGGAGATGGAATGGCCGGCTGAACGGGTAGGAGGAGGCCGGATTTTTTTTAATACCATGTGTGCATGCACTGAATGCTTGCACACATGTTGTTAAATTCATTTTTTATAGCCTGATAGTCCAGAATACATACAAGTTTGTCACACGTTAAGACAAAGAATGTTTTCCAGTTCGAATTGGCGTTGTGCCCCTCATTCTTTCCCATATTGTGGGCAAAGAATGGGTCATTTGTTGTAGGTAGAAGAGGAATGGTGTACTAATATTGGTACCAGAAGAACGCGCCTTCAAGGGATGAAGAGGAACTTGGCGCGCTACACACATGTTGGATTGTGGAGTAACACATTTTGGAAAGGTATGGACAGCACTTGCGATCGGGAGCGTTGGATATTCTGGGCCAGCAGGTACTATCCTATCTTTAAACTAGATGTTAGGAAATATTGGTGTAATAATACTCCTAAAAATGAACCAATTCTGGAGATGGAATGGCCGGCTGAAGGGGTAGGAGGAGGCCAGATTTTTTTTAACACCATGTGTGCATGCACTTAAGGCTTGCACACATGTTGTTAAATTCATTTTTTACAGCCTGATAGTCCAGAATACATACAAGTTTGTCACACGTTAAGACAATGAATGTTTTCCAGTTTTAATTGGCGTTGTGCCCCTCATTCTTTTCCATATTGTGGGCAAAGAATGGGTCATTTGTTGTAGGTAGAAGAGGAATGGTGTACTAATATTGGTACCAGAAGAACGCGCCTCCAAGGGATGAAGAGGAACTTGGCGAGCTACACACATGTTGGATTGTGGAGTAACACATTTAGGAAAGGTATGCACAGCACTTGCGATCGGGAGCGTTGGATATTCTGGGCCAGCAGGTACTATCCTATCTTTAAACTAGATGTTAGGAAATATTGGTGTAATAATACTCCTAAAAATGCACCAATTCTGGAGATGGAATGGCCGGCTGAAGGGGTAGGAGGAGGCTAAAAAAATTTTAACACCATGTGTGCATGCACTGAAGGCTTGCACACATGTTGTTAAATTCATTTTTTATAGCCTGATAGTCCAGAATACATACAAGTTTGTCACGCGTTAAGACAAAGAATGTTTTCCAGTTCGAATTGGCGTTGTGCCCCTCATTCTTTCCCATATTGTGGGCAAAGAATAGGTCATTTGTTGTAGGTAGAAGAGGAATGGTGTACTAATATTGGTACCAGAGGAACGCGCCTCCGAGGGATGAAGAGGAACTTGGCGTGCTACACACCTGTTGGATTGTGGAGTAACACATTTAGGAAAGGTATGGACAACACTTGCGATCGGGAGCGTTGGACATTCTGGGCCAGCAGGTACTATCCTATCTTTAAACTAGATGTTAGGAAATATTGGTGTAATAATACTCCTAAAAATGCACCAATTCTGGAGATGGAATGGCCGGCTGAAGGGGTAGGAGGAGGCCGGATTTTTTTAACACCATGTGTGCATGCACTGAAGGCTTGCACACATGTTGTTAAATTCATTTTTTTATAGCCTGATAGTCCAGAATACATACAAGTTTGTCACACGTTAAGACAAAGAATCTTTTCCAGTTTGAATTGGCTTTGTGCCCCTCATTCTTTCCCATATTGTTAGCAAAGAATGGGTTTTTTGTTGTAGGTAGAAGAGGAATGGTGTACTAATATTGGTACCAGAAGAACGCGCCTCCAAGGGATGAAGAGGAACTTGGCGCGCTACACACATGTTGGATCGTGGAGTAACACACTTAGGAAAGGTATGGACAGCACTTGCGATCGGGAGCGTTGGATATTCTGGGCCAGCAGGTACTATCCTATTTTTAAAGTAGATGATAGGAAATATTGGTGTAATAATACTCCTAAAAATGCACCAATTCTGGAGATGGAATGGCCGGCTGAAGGGGTAGGAGAAGGCCGGATTTTTTTTAATACCATGTGTGCATGCACTGAATGCTTGCACACATGTTGTCATGTTGTTAAATTCATTTTTTATAGCCTGATAGTCCAGAATACATACAAGTTTGTCACACGTTAAGACAAAAAGAATGTTTTCCAGTTCGAATTGGCGTTGTGCCCCTCATTCTTTCCCATATTGTGGGCAAAGAATGGGTCATTTGTTGTAGGTAGAAGAGGAATGGTGTACTAATATTGGTACCAGAAGAACGCGCCTCCAAGGGATGAAGAGGAACTTGGCGCACTACACACATGTTGGATCGTGGAGTAACACATTTAGGAATGTTATGGACAGCACTTTCGATCGGGAGCGTTGGATATTCTGGGCCAGCAGGTACTATCCTATTTTTAACCTAGATGATAGGAAATATTGGTGTAATAATACTCCTAAAAATGCACCAATTCTGGAGATGGAATGGCCGGCTGAACGGGTAGGAGGAGGCCGGATTTTTTTTAACACCATGTGTGCATGCACTTAAGGCTTGCACACATGTTGTTAAATTCATTTTTTACAGCCTGATAGTCCAGAATACATACAAGTTTGTCACACGTTAAGACAATGAATGTTTTCCAGTTTGAATTGGCGTTGTGCCCCTCATTCTTTTCCATATTGTGGGCAAAGAATGGGTCATTTGTTGTAGGTAGAAGAGGAATGGTGTACTAATATTGGTACCAGAAGAACGCGCCTCCAAGGGATGAAGAGGAACTTGGCGAGCTACACACATGTTGGATTGTGGAGTAACACATTTAGGAAAGGTATGCACAGCACTTGCGATCGGGAGCGTTGGATATTCTGGGCCAGCAGGTACTATCCTATCTTTAAACTAGATGTTAGGAAATATTGGTGTAATAATACTCCTAAAAATGCACCAATTCTGGAGATGGAATGGCCGGCTGAAGGGGTAGGAGGAGGCTAAAAAAAAATTAACACCATGTGTGCATGCACTGAGGGCTTGCACACATGTTGTTAAATTCATTTTTTATAGCCTGATAGTCCAGAATACATACAAGTTTGTCACGCGTTAAGACAAAGAATGTTTTCCAGTTCGAATTGGCGTTGTGCCCCTCATTCTTTCCCATATTGTGGGCAAAGAATAGGTCATTTGTTGTAGGTAGAAGAGGAATGGTGTACTAATATTGGTACCAGAGGAACGCGCCTCCGAGGGATGAAGAGGAACTTGGCGTGCTACACACCTGTTGGATCGTGGAGTAACACATTTAGGAAAGGTATGGACAACACTTGCGATCGGGAGCGTTGGACATTCTGGGCCAGCAGGTACTATCCTATCTTTAAACTAGATGTTAGGAAATATTGGTGTAATAATACTCCTAAAAATGCACCAATTCTGGAGATGGAATGGCCGGCTGAAGGGGTAGGAGGAGGCCGGATTTTTTTAACACCATGTGTGCATGCACTGAAGGCTTGCACACATGTTGTTAAATTCATTTTTTTATAGCCTGATAGTCCAGAATACATACAAGTTTGTCACACGTTAAGACAAAGAATGTTTTCCAGTTCGAATTGACGTTGTGCCCCTCATTCTTTCCCATATTGTGGGCAAAGAATGGGTCATTTGTTGTAGGTAGAAGAGGAATGGTGTACTAATATTGGTACCAGAAGAACGCGCCTCCAAGGGATGAAGAGGAACTTGGCGCACTACACACATGTTGGATCGTGGAGTAACACATTTAGGAAAGGTATGGACAACACTTGCGATCGGGAGCGTTGGACATTCTGGGCCAGCAGGTACTATCCTATCTTTAAACTAGATGTTAGGAAATATTGGTGTAATAATACTCCTAAAAATGCACCAATTCTGGAGATGGAATGGCCGGCTGAAGGGGTAGGAGGAGGCCGGATTTTTTTTAACACCATGTGTGCATGCACTGAAGGCTTGCACACATGTTGTTAAATTCATTTTTTATAGCCTGATAGTCCAGAATACATACAAGTTTGTCACACGTTAAGACAAAGAATGTTTTCCAGTTCGAATTGGCGTTGTGCCCCTCATTCTTTCCCATATTGTGGGCATAGAATAGGTCATTTGTTGTAGGTAGAAGAGGAATGGTGTACTAATATTGGTACCAGAAGAACGCGCCTCCAAGGGATGAAGTGGAACTTGGCGCGCTACACACCTGTTGGATCGTGGAGTAACACATTTAGGAAAGGTATGGACAGCACTTGCGATCGGGAGCGTTGGACATTCTGGGCCAGCAGGTACTATCCTATCTTTAAACTAGATGTTAGGAAATATTGGTGTAATAATACTCCTAAAAATGCACCAATTCTGGAGATGGAATGGCCGGCTGAAGGGGTAGGAGGAGGCCGGATTTTTTTAACACCATGTGTGCATGCACTGAAGGCTTGCACACATGTTGTTAAATTCATTTTTTTATAGCCTGATAGTCCAGAATACATACAAGTTTGTCACACGTTAAGACAAAGAATGTTTTCCAGTTCGAATTGACGTTGTGCCCCTCATTCTTTCCCATATTGTGGGCAAAGAATGGGTCATTTGTTGTAGGTAGAAGAGGAATGGTGTACTAATATTGGTACCAGAAGAACGCGCCTCCAAGGGATGAAGAGGAACTTGGCGCACTACACACATGTTGGATCGTGGAGTAACACATTTAGGAAAGGTATGGACAACACTTGCGATCGGGAGCGTTGGACATTCTGGGCCAGCAGGTACTATCCTATCTTTAAACTAGATGTTAGGAAATATTGGTGTAATAATACTCCTAAAAATGCACCAATTCTGGAGATGGAATGGCCGGCTGAAGGGGTAGGAGGAGGCCGGATTTTTTTTAACACCATGTGTGCATGCACTGAAGGCTTGCACACATGTTGTTAAATTCATTTTTTATAGCCTGATAGTCCAGAATACATACAAGTTTGTCACACGTTAAGACAAAGAATGTTTTCCAGTTCGAATTGGCGTTGTGCCCCTCATTCTTTCCCATATTGTGGGCATAGAATAGGTCATTTGTTGTAGGTAGAAGAGGAATGGTGTACTAATATTGGTACCAGAAGAACGCGCCTCCAAGGGATGAAGTGGAACTTGGCGCGCTACACACCTGTTGGATCGTGGAGTAACACATTTAGGAAAGGTATGGACAGCACTTGCGATCGGGAGCGTTGGACATTCTGGGCCAGCAGGTACTATCCTATCTTTAAACTAGATGTTAGGAAATATTGGTGTAATAATACTCCTAAAAATGCACCAATTCTGGAGATGGAATGGCCGGCTGAAGGGGTAGGAGAAGGCCGGATTTTTTTTAATACCATGTGTGCATGCACTGAATGCTTGCACACATGTTGTCATGTTGTTAAATTCATTTTTTATAGCCTGATAGTCCAGAATACATACAAGTTTGTCACACGTTAAGACAAAAAGAATGTTTTACAGTTCGAATTGGCGTTGTGCCCCTTATTCTTTCCCATATTGTGGGCAAAGAATGGGTCATTTGTTGTAGGTAGAAGAGGAATGGTGTACTAATATTGGTACCAGAAGAACGCGCCTCCAAGGGATGAAGAGGAACTTGGTGCGCTACACACATGTTGGATCGTGGAGTAACAAATTTAGGAAAGGTATGGACAACACTTGCGATCGGGAGCGTTGGATATTCTGGGCCAGCAGGTACTATCCTATTTTTAACCTAGATGATAGGAAATATTGGTGTAATAATACTCCTAAAAATGCACCAATTCTGGAGATGGAATGGCTGGCTGAACGGGTAGGAGGAGGCCGGATTTTTTTTAACACCATGTGTGCATGCACTGAAGGCTTGCACACATGTTGTTAAATTCATTTTTTATAGCTTGATAGTCCAGAATACATACAAGTTTGTCACACGTTAAGACTAAGAATGTTTTCCAGTTCGAATTGGCTTTGTGCCCCTCATTCTTTCCCATATTGTGGGCAAAGAATGTGTCATTTGTTGTAGGTAGAAAAGGAATAGTGTACTAATATTGGTACCAGAAGAACGCGCCTCCAAGGGATGAAGAGGAACTTGGAGCGCTACACACCTGTTGGGTCGTGGAGTAACACATTTAGGAAAGGTATGGACAGCACTTGCGATCGGACGCGTTGGACATTCTGGGACAGCAGGTACTATCCTATCTTTAAACTAGATGTTAGGAAATATTGGTGTAATAATACTCCTAAAAATGCACCAATTCTGGAGATGGAATGGCTGGCTGAAGGGGTAGGAGGAGGCCGGATTTTTTTAATACCATGTGTGCATGCACTGAATGCTTGCACACATGTTGTTAAATTCATTTTTTATAGCCTGATAGTCCAGAATACATACAAGTTTGTCACACGTTAAGACAAAGAATGTTTTCCAGTTCGAATTGGCGTTGTGCCCCTCATTCTTTCCCATATTGTGGGCAAAGAATGGGTCATTTGTTGTAGGTAGAAGAGGAATGGTGTACTAATATTGGTACCAGAAGAACGCGCCTTCAAGGGATGAAGAGGAACTTGGCGCGCTACACACATGTTGGATTGTGGAGTAACACATTTTGGAAAGGTATGGACAGCACTTGCGATCGGGAGCGTTGGATATTCTGGGCCAGCAGGTACTATCCTATCTTTAAACTAGATGTTAGGAAATATTGGTGTAATAATACTCCTAAAAATGAACCAATTCTGGAGATGGAATGGCCGGCTGAAGGGGTAGGAGGAGGCCAGATTTTTTTTAACACCATGTGTGCATGCACTTAAGGCTTGCACACATGTTGTTAAATTCATTTTTTACAGCCTGATAGTCCAGAATACATACAAGTTTGTCACACGTTAAGACAATGAATGTTTTCCAGTTTTAATTGGCGTTGTGCCCCTCATTCTTTTCCATATTGTGGGCAAAGAATGGGTCATTTGTTGTAGGTAGAAGAGGAATGGTGTACTAATATTGGTACCAGAAGAACGCGCCTCCAAGGGATGAAGAGGAACTTGGCGAGCTACACACATGTTGGATTGTGGAGTAACACATTTAGGAAAGGTATGCACAGCACTTGCGATCGGGAGCGTTGGATATTCTGGGCCAGCAGGTACTATCCTATCTTTAAACTAGATGTTAGGAAATATTGGTGTAATAATACTCCTAAAAATGCACCAATTCTGGAGATGGAATGGCCGGCTGAAGGGGTAGGAGGAGGCTAAAAAATTTTTAACACCATGTGTGCATGCACTGAAGGCTTGCACACATGTTGTTAAATTCATTTTTTATAGCCTGATAGTCCAGAATACATACAAGTTTGTCACGCGTTAAGACAAAGAATGTTTTCCAGTTCGAATTGGCGTTGTGCCCCTCATTCTTTCCCATATTGTGGGCAAAGAATAGGTCATTTGTTGTAGGTAGAAGAGGAATGGTGTACTAATATTGGTACCAGAGGAACGCGCCTCCGAGGGATGAAGAGGAACTTGGCGTGCTACACACCTGTTGGATTGTGGAGTAACACATTTAGGAAAGGTATGGACAACACTTGCGATCGGGAGCGTTGGACATTCTGGGCCAGCAGGTACTATCCTATCTTTAAACTAGATGTTAGGAAATATTGGTGTAATAATACTCCTAAAAATGCACCAATTCTGGAGATGGAATGGCCGGCTGAAGGGGTAGGAGGAGGCCGGATTTTTTTAACACCATGTGTGCATGCACTGAAGGCTTGCACACATGTTGTTAAATTCATTTTTTTATAGCCTGATAGTCCAGAATACATACAAGTTTGTCACACGTTAAGACAAAGAATCTTTTCCAGTTTGAATTGGCTTTGTGCCCCTCATTCTTTCCCATATTGTTAGCAAAGAATGGGTTTTTTGTTGTAGGTAGAAGAGGAATGGTGTACTAATATTGGTACCAGAAGAACGCGCCTCCAAGGGATGAAGAGGAACTTGGCGCGCTACACACATGTTGGATCGTGGAGTAACACACTTAGGAAAGGTATGGACAGCACTTGCGATCGGGAGCGTTGGATATTCTGGGCCAGCAGGTACTATCCTATTTTTAAAGTAGATGATAGGAAATATTGGTGTAATAATACTCCTAAAAATGCACCAATTCTGGAGATGGAATGGCCGGCTGAAGGGGTAGGAGAAGGCCGGATTTTTTTTAATACCATGTGTGCATGCACTGAATGCTTGCACACATGTTGTCATGTTGTTAAATTCATTTTTTATAGCCTGATAGTCCAGAATACATACAAGTTTGTCACACGTTAAGACAAAAAGAATGTTTTCCAGTTCGAATTGGCGTTGTGCCCCTCATTCTTTCCCATATTGTGGGCAAAGAATGGGTCATTTGTTGTAGGTAGAAGAGGAATGGTGTACTAATATTGGTACCAGAAGAACGCGCCTCCAAGGGATGAAGAGGAACTTGGCGCACTACACACATGTTGGATCGTGGAGTAACACATTTAGGAATGTTATGGACAGCACTTTCGATCGGGAGCGTTGGATATTCTGGGCCAGCAGGTACTATCCTATTTTTAACCTAGATGATAGGAAATATTGGTGTAATAATACTCCTAAAAATGCACCAATTCTGGAGATGGAATGGCCGGCTGAACGGGTAGGAGGAGGCCGGATTTTTTTTAACACCATGTGTGCATGCACTTAAGGCTTGCACACATGTTGTTAAATTCATTTTTTACAGCCTGATAGTCCAGAATACATACAAGTTTGTCACACGTTAAGACAATGAATGTTTTCCAGTTTGAATTGGCGTTGTGCCCCTCATTCTTTTCCATATTGTGGGCAAAGAATGGGTCATTTGTTGTAGGTAGAAGAGGAATGGTGTACTAATATTGGTACCAGAAGAACGCGCCTCCAAGGGATGAAGAGGAACTTGGCGAGCTACACACATGTTGGATTGTGGAGTAACACATTTAGGAAAGGTATGCACAGCACTTGCGATCGGGAGCGTTGGATATTCTGGGCCAGCAGGTACTATCCTATCTTTAAACTAGATGTTAGGAAATATTGGTGTAATAATACTCCTAAAAATGCACCAATTCTGGAGATGGAATGGCCGGCTGAAGGGGTAGGAGGAGGCTAAAAAAAAATTAACACCATGTGTGCATGCACTGAGGGCTTGCACACATGTTGTTAAATTCATTTTTTATAGCCTGATAGTCCAGAATACATACAAGTTTGTCACGCGTTAAGACAAAGAATGTTTTCCAGTTCGAATTGGCGTTGTGCCCCTCATTCTTTCCCATATTGTGGGCAAAGAATAGGTCATTTGTTGTAGGTAGAAGAGGAATGGTGTACTAATATTGGTACCAGAGGAACGCGCCTCCGAGGGATGAAGAGGAACTTGGCGTGCTACACACCTGTTGGATCGTGGAGTAACACATTTAGGAAAGGTATGGACAACACTTGCGATCGGGAGCGTTGGACATTCTGGGCCAGCAGGTACTATCCTATCTTTAAACTAGATGTTAGGAAATATTGGTGTAATAATACTCCTAAAAATGCACCAATTCTGGAGATGGAATGGCCGGCTGAAGGGGTAGGAGGAGGCCGGATTTTTTTAACACCATGTGTGCATGCACTGAAGGCTTGCACACATGTTGTTAAATTCATTTTTTTATAGCCTGATAGTCCAGAATACATACAAGTTTGTCACACGTTAAGACAAAGAATGTTTTCCAGTTCGAATTGACGTTGTGCCCCTCATTCTTTCCCATATTGTGGGCAAAGAATGGGTCATTTGTTGTAGGTAGAAGAGGAATGGTGTACTAATATTGGTACCAGAAGAACGCGCCTCCAAGGGATGAAGAGGAACTTGGCGCACTACACACATGTTGGATCGTGGAGTAACACATTTAGGAAAGGTATGGACAACACTTGCGATCGGGAGCGTTGGACATTCTGGGCCAGCAGGTACTATCCTATCTTTAAACTAGATGTTAGGAAATATTGGTGTAATAATACTCCTAAAAATGCACCAATTCTGGAGATGGAATGGCCGGCTGAAGGGGTAGGAGGAGGCCGGATTTTTTTTAACACCATGTGTGCATGCACTGAAGGCTTGCACACATGTTGTTAAATTCATTTTTTATAGCCTGATAGTCCAGAATACATACAAGTTTGTCACACGTTAAGACAAAGAATGTTTTCCAGTTCGAATTGGCGTTGTGCCCCTCATTCTTTCCCATATTGTGGGCATAGAATAGGTCATTTGTTGTAGGTAGAAGAGGAATGGTGTACTAATATTGGTACCAGAAGAACGCGCCTCCAAGGGATGAAGTGGAACTTGGCGCGCTACACACCTGTTGGATCGTGGAGTAACACATTTAGGAAAGGTATGGACAGCACTTGCGATCGGGAGCGTTGGACATTCTGGGCCAGCAGGTACTATCCTATCTTTAAACTAGATGTTAGGAAATATTGGTGTAATAATACTCCTAAAAATGCACCAATTCTGGAGATGGAATGGCCGGCTGAAGGGGTAGGAGAAGGCCGGATTTTTTTTAATACCATGTGTGCATGCACTGAATGCTTGCACACATGTTGTCATGTTGTTAAATTCATTTTTTATAGCCTGATAGTCCAGAATACATACAAGTTTGTCACACGTTAAGACAAAAAGAATGTTTTACAGTTCGAATTGGCGTTGTGCCCCTTATTCTTTCCCATATTGTGGGCAAAGAATGGGTCATTTGTTGTAGGTAGAAGAGGAATGGTGTACTAATATTGGTACCAGAAGAACGCGCCTCCAAGGGATGAAGAGGAACTTGGTGCGCTACACACATGTTGGATCGTGGAGTAACAAATTTAGGAAAGGTATGGACAACACTTGCGATCGGGAGCGTTGGATATTCTGGGCCAGCAGGTACTATCCTATTTTTAACCTAGATGATAGGAAATATTGGTGTAATAATACTCCTAAAAATGCACCAATTCTGGAGATGGAATGGCTGGCTGAACGGGTAGGAGGAGGCCGGATTTTTTTTAACACCATGTGTGCATGCACTGAAGGCTTGCACACATGTTGTTAAATTCATTTTTTATAGCTTGATAGTCCAGAATACATACAAGTTTGTCACACGTTAAGACTAAGAATGTTTTCCAGTTCGAATTGGCTTTGTGCCCCTCATTCTTTCCCATATTGTGGGCAAAGAATGTGTCATTTGTTGTAGGTAGAAAAGGAATAGTGTACTAATATTGGTACCAGAAGAACGCGCCTCCAAGGGATGAAGAGGAACTTGGAGCGCTACACACCTGTTGGGTCGTGGAGTAACACATTTAGGAAAGGTATGGACAGCACTTGCGATCGGACGCGTTGGACATTCTGGGACAGCAGGTACTATCCTATCTTTAAACTAGATGTTAGGAAATATTGGTGTAATAATACTCCTAAAAATGCACCAATTCTGGAGATGGAATGGCTGGCTGAAGGGGTAGGAGGAGGCCGGATTTTTTTAATACCATGTGTGCATGCACTGAATGCTTGCACACATGTTGTTAAATTCATTTTTTATAGCCTGATAGTCCAGAATACATACAAGTTTGTCACACGTTAAGACAAAGAATGTTTTCCAGTTCGAATTGGCGTTGTGCCCCTCATTCTTTCCCATATTGTGTGCAAAGAATGGGTTATTTGTTGTAGGTAGAAGAGGAATGGTGTACTAATATTGGCACCAGAAGAACGCGCCTCCAAGGGATGAAGAGGAACTTGGCGCGCTACACACATGTTGGATTGTGGAGTAACACATTTTGGAAAGGTATGGACTGAACTTGCGATTGGGAGCGTTGGATATTCTGGGCCAGCACGTACTATCCTATCTTTAAACTAGATGTTAGGAAATATTGGTGTAATAATACTCCTAAAAATGCACCAATTCTGGAGATGGAATGGCCGGCTGAAGGGGTAGGAGGAGGCCGGATTTTTTTAACACCATGTGTGCATGCACTGAAGGCTTGCACACATGTTGTTAAATTCATTTTTTATAGCCTGATAGTCCAGAATACATACAAGTTTGTCACACGTTAAGACAAAGAATGTTTTCCAGTTCAAATTGGCGTTGTGCCCCTCATTCTTTCCCATATTGTGGGCAAAGAATGGGTCATTTGTTGTTGGTAGAAGAGGAATGGTGTACTAATATTGGTACCAGAAGAACGCGCCTCCAAGGGATGAAGAGGAACTTGGCGCACTACACACATGTTGGATCGTGGAGTAACACATTTAGGAAAGGTATGGACAGCACTTGCGATCGGGAGCGTTGGATATTCTGGGCCAGCAGGTACTATCCTATTTTTAACCTAGATGATAGGAAATATTGGTGTAATAATACTCCTAAAAATGCACCAATTCTGGAGATGGAATGGCCGGTTGAACGGGTAGGAGGAGGCTGGATTTTTTTTAATACCATGTGTGCATGCACTGAATGCTTGCACACATGTTGTTAAATTCATTTTTTATAGCCTGATAGTCCAGAATACATACAAGTTTGTCACACGTTAAGACAAAGAATGTTTTACAATTCGAATTGGTGTTGTGCCCCTCATTCTTTCCCATATTGTGGGCAAAGAATGGGTCATTTGTTGTAGGTAGAAGAGGAATGATGTACTAATATTGGTACCAGAAGAACGCGCCTCCAAGGGATGAAGAGGAACTTGGCGCGCTACACACATGTTGGATTGTGGAGTAACACATTTTGGAAAGGTATGGACTGCACTTGCGATCGGGAGCGTTGGATATTCTTGGCCAGCAGGTACTATCCTATCTTTAAACTAGATGATAGGAAATATTTGTGCAATAATACTCCTAAAAATGCACCAATTCTGGAGATGGAATGGCCGGCTGAAGGGGTAGGAGGAGGCAGGATTTTTTTTAACACCATGTGTGCATGCACTGAAGGCTTGCACACATGTTGTTAAAGTCATTTTTTATAGCCTGATAGTCCAGAATACATACAAGTTTGTCACACGTTAAGACAAAGAATGTTTTCCAGTTCGAATTGGCGTTGTGCCCCTCATTCTTTCCCATATTGTGGGCAAATTATCGGTCATTTGTTGTAGGTAGAAGAGGAATGGTGTACTAATATTGGTACCAGAAGAACGCGCCTCCAAGGGATGAAGAGGAACTTGGCGCGCTACACACATGTTGGATCGTGGAGTAACACATTTAGGAAAGGTATGGACAGCACTTGCGATCGGGAGCATTGGATATTCTGGGCCAGGAGGTACTATCCTATTTTTAACCTAGATGATAGGAAATATTGGTGTAATAATACTCCTAAAAATGCACCAATTCTGGAGATGGAATGGCCGGCTGAACGGGTAGGAGGAGGCTGGATTTTTTTTAACACCATGTGTGCATGCACTGAAGGCTTGCACACATGTTGTTAAATTCATTTTTATATCCTGATAGTCCAGAATACATACAAGTTTGTCACACGTTAAGACAAAGAATGTTTTCCAGTTCGAATTGGCGTTGTGCCCCTCATTCTTTCCCATATTGTGGGCAAAGAATTGGTCATTTGTTGTAGGTAGAAGAGGAATGGTGTACTAATATTGGCACCAGAAGAACGCGCCTCCAAGGGATGAAGAGGAACTTGGCGCGCTACACAACTGTTGGATCGTGGAGTAACACATTTAGGAAAGATAGGGACAGCACTTGCGATCGGGAGCGTTGGACATTCTGGGCCAGCACGTACTATCCTATCTTTAAACTAGATGTTAGGAAATATTGGTGTAATAATACTCCTAAAAATGCACCAATTCTGGAGATGGAATGGCCGGCTGAAGGGGTAGGAGGAGGCCGGATTTTTTTAACACCATGTGTGCATGCACTGAAGGCTTGCACACATGTTGTTAAATTCATTTTTTATAGCTTGATGGTCCAGAATACATACAAGTTTGTCACACGTTAAGACAAAGAATGTTTTCCAGTTCGAATTGGCGTTGTGCCCCTCATTCTTTCCCATATTGTGGCCAAAGAATGGGTCATTTGTTGTAGGTAGAAGAGGAATGGTGTACTAATATTGGTACCAGAAGAACGCGCCTCCAAGGGATGAAGAGGAACTTGGCGCACTACACACATGTTGGATCGTGGAGTAACACATTTAGGAAAGGTATGGACAGCACTTGCGATCGGGAGCGTTGGATATTCTGGGCCAGCAGGTACTATCCTATTTTTTAACCTAGATGATAGGAAATATTGGTGTAATAATACTCCTGAAAATGCACCAATTCTGGAGATGGAATGGCCAACTGAACGGGTAGGAGGAGGCCGGATTTTTTTTTAACACCATGTGTGCATGCACTCAAGGCTTGCACACATGTTGTTAAATTCATTTTTTATAGCCTGATAGTCCAGAATATATACAAGTTTGTCACACGTTAAGACAAAGAATGTTTTCCAGTTCGAATTGGCGTTGTGCCCCTCATTCTTTCCCATATTGTGGGCAAAGAATAGGTCATTTGTTGTAGGTAGAAGAGGAATAGTGTACTAATATTGGCACCAGAAGAACGAGCCTCCAAGGGATGAAGAGGAACTTGGCGCGCTACACACCTGTTGGATCGTGGAGTAACACATTTAGGAAAGGTATGGACAGCACTTGCGATCGGGAGCGTTGGACATTCTGGGCCAGCAGGTACTATCCTATCTTTAAACTAGATGTTAGGAAATATTGGTGTAATAATACTCCTAAAAATGCACCAATTCTGGAGATGGAATGGCCGGCTGAAGGGGTAGGAGGAGGCCGGATTTTTTTTAATACCATGTGTGCATGCACTGAATGCTTGCACACATGTTGTTAAATTCATTTTTTATAGCCTGATAGTCCAGAATACATACAAGTTTGTCACACGTTAAGACAAAGAATGTTTTCCAGTTCGAATTGGCGTTGTGCCCCTCATTCTTTCCCATATTGTGGGCAAAGAATGGGTCATTTGTTGTAGGTAGAAGAGGAATGGTGTACTAATATTGGTACCAGAAGAACGCGCCTTCAAGGGATGAAGAGGAACTTGGCGCGCTACACACATGTTGGATCGTGGAGTAACACATTTAGGAAAGGTATGGACAGCACTTGCGATCGGGAGCATTGGATATTCTGGGCCAGGAGGTACTATCCTATTTTTAACCTAGATGATAGGAAATATTGGTGTAATAATACTCCTAAAAATGAACCAATTCTGGAGATGGAATGGCCGGCTGAAGGGGTAGGAGGAGGCCAGATTTTTTTTAACACCATGTGTGCATGCACTGAAGGCTTGCACACATGTTGTTAAATTCATTTTTTATAGCTTGATGGTCCAGAATACATACAAGTTTGTCACACGTTAAGACAAAGAATGTTTTCCAGTTCAAATTGGCGTTGTGCCCCTCATTCTTTCCCATATTGTGGGCAAAGAATGGGTCATTTGTTGTAGGTAGAAGAGGAATGGTGTACTAATATTGGTACCAGAAGAACGCGCCTCCAAGGGATGAAGAGGAACTTGGCGCGCTACACACATGTTGGATCGTGGAGTAACACATTTAGGAAAGGTATGGACAGCACTTGCGATCGGGAGCGTTGGATATTCTGGGCCAGCAGGTACTATCCTATTTTTAACCTAGATGATAGGAAATATTGGTGTAATAATACTCCTAAAAATGCACCAATTCTGGAGATTGAATGGCCGGCTGAACGGGTAGGAGGAGGCCGGATTTTTTTTAACACCATGTGTGCATGCACTGAAGGCTTGCACACATGTTGTTAAATTCATTTTTTATAGCTTGATAGTCCAGAATACATACAAGTTTGTCACACGTTAAGACAAAGAATGTTTTCCAGTTCGAATTGGCTTTGTGCCCCTCATTCTTTCCCATATTGTGGGCAAAGAATGGGTCATTTGTTGTAGGTAGAAGAGGAATAGTGTACTAATATTGGTACCAGAAGAACGCGCCTCCAAGGGATGAAGAGGAACTTGGCGCGCTACACACCTGTTGGATCGTGGAGTAACACATTTAGGAAAGGTATGGACAGCACTTGCGATCGGAAGCGTTGGACATTCTGGGACAGCAGGTACTATCCTATCTTTAAACTAGATGTTAGGAAATATTGGTGTAATAATACTCCTAAAAAAGCACCAATTCTGGAGATGGAATGGCCGGCTGAAGGGGTAGGAGGAGGCCGGATTTTTTTTAATACCATGTGTGCATGCACTGAATGCTTGCACACATGTTGTTAAATTCATTTTTTATAGCCTGATAGTCCAGAATACATACAAGTTTGTCACACGTTAAGACAAAGAATGTTTTCCAGTTCGAATTGGCGTTGTGCCCCTCATTCTTTCCCATATTGTGGGCAAAGAATGGGTCATTTGTTGTTGGTAGAAGAGGAATGGTGTACTAATATTGGTACCAGAAGAACGCGCCTCCAAGGGATGAAGAGGAACTTGGCGCACTACACACATGTTGGATCGTGGAGTAACACATTTAGGAAAGGTATGGACAGCACTTGCGATCGGGAGCGTTGGATATTCTGGGCCAGCAGGTACTATCCTATTTTTAACCTAGATGATAGGAAATATTGGTGTAATAATACTCCTAAAAATGCACCAATTCTGGAGATGGAATGGCCGGTTGAACGGGTAGGAGGAGGCTGGATTTTTTTTAATACCATGTGTGCATGCACTGAATGCTTGCACACATGTTGTTAAATTCATTTTTTATAGCCTGATAGTCCAGAATACATACAAGTTTGTCACACGTTAAGACAAAGAATGTTTTCCAATTCGAATTGGTGTTGTGCCCCTCATTCTTTCCCATATTGTGGGCAAAGAATGGGTCATTTGTTGTAGGTAGAAGAGGAATGATGTACTAATATTGGTACCAGAAGAACGCGCCTCCAAGGGATGAAGAGGAACTTGGCGCGCTACACACATGTTGGATTGTGGAGTAACACATTTTGGAAAGGTATGGACTGCACTTGCGATCGGGAGCGTTGGATATTCTTGGCCAGCAGGTACTATCCTATCTTTAAACTAGATGATAGGAAATATTTGTGCAATAATACTCCTAAAAATGCACCAATTCTGGAGATGGAATGGCCGGCTGAAGGGGTAGGAGGAGGCAGGATTTTTTTTAACACCATGTGTGCATGCACTGAAGGCTTGCACACATGTTGTTAAAGTCATTTTTTATAGCCTGATAGTCCAGAATACATACAAGTTTGTCACACGTTAAGACAAAGAATGTTTTCCAGTTCGAATTGGCGTTGTGCCCCTCATTCTTTCCCATATTGTGGGCAAATTATGGGTCATTTGTTGTAGGTAGAAGAGGAATGGTGTACTAATATTGGTACCAGAAGAACGCGCCTCCAAGGGATGAAGAGGAACTTGGCGCGCTACACACATGTTGGATCGTGGAGTAACACATTTAGGAAAGGTATGGACAGCACTTGCGATCGGGAGCATTGGATATTCTGGGCCAGGAGGTACTATCCTATTTTTAACCTAGATGATAGGAAATATTGGTGTAATAATACTCCTAAAAATGCACCAATTCTGGAGATGGAATGGCCGGCTGAACGGGTAGGAGGAGGCTGGATTTTTTTTAACACCATGTGTGCATGCACTGAAGGCTTGCACACATGTTGTTAAATTCATTTTTATATCCTGATAGTCCAGAATACATACAAGTTTGTCACACGTTAAGACAAAGAATGTTTTCCAGTTCGAATTGGCGTTGTGCCCCTCATTCTTTCCCATATTGTGGGCAAAGAATTGGTCATTTGTTGTAGGTAGAAGAGGAATGGTGTACTAATATTGGCACCAGAAGAACGCGCCTCCAAGGGATGAAGAGGAACTTGGCGCGCTACACAACTGTTGGATCGTGGAGTAACACATTTAGGAAAGATAGGGACAGCACTTGCGATCGGGAGCGTTGGACATTCTGGGCCAGCACGTACTATCCTATCTTTAAACTAGATGTTAGGAAATATTGGTGTAATAATACTCCTAAAAATGCACCAATTCTGGAGATGGAATGGCCGGCTGAAGGGGTAGGAGGAGGCCGGATTTTTTTAACACCATGTGTGCATGCACTGAAGGCTTGCACACATGTTGTTAAATTCATTTTTTATAGCTTGATGGTCCAGAATACATACAAGTTTGTCACACGTTAAGACAAAGAATGTTTTCCAGTTCGAATTGGCGTTGTGCCCCTCATTCTTTCCCATATTGTGGCCAAAGAATGGGTCATTTGTTGTAGGTAGAAGAGGAATGGTGTACTAATATTGGTACCAGAAGAACGCGCCTCCAAGGGATGAAGAGGAACTTGGCGCACTACACACATGTTGGATCGTGGAGTAACACATTTAGGAAAGGTATGGACAGCACTTGCGATCGGGAGCGTTGGATATTCTGGGCCAGCAGGTACTATCCTATTTTTTAACCTAGATGATAGGAAATATTGGTGTAATAATACTCCTGAAAATGCACCAATTCTGGAGATGGAATGGCCAACTGAACGGGTAGGAGGAGGCCGGATTTTTTTTTAACACCATGTGTGCATGCACTCAAGGCTTGCACACATGTTGTTAAATTCATTTTTTATAGCCTGATAGTCCAGAATATATACAAGTTTGTCACACGTTAAGACAAAGAATGTTTTCCAGTTCGAATTGGCGTTGTGCCCCTCATTCTTTCCCATATTGTGGGCAAAGAATAGGTCATTTGTTGTAGGTAGAAGAGGAATAGTGTACTAATATTGGCACCAGAAGAACGAGCCTCCAAGGGATGAAGAGGAACTTGGCGCGCTACACACCTGTTGGATCGTGGAGTAACACATTTAGGAAAGGTATGGACAGCACTTGCGATCGGGAGCGTTGGACATTCTGGGCCAGCAGGTACTATCCTATCTTTAAACTAGATGTTAGGAAATATTGGTGTAATAATACTCCTAAAAATGCACCAATTCTGGAGATGGAATGGCCGGCTGAAGGGGTAGGAGGAGGCCGGATTTTTTTTAATACCATGTGTGCATGCACTGAATGCTTGCACACATGTTGTTAAATTCATTTTTTATAGCCTGATAGTCCAGAATACATACAAGTTTGTCACACGTTAAGACAAAGAATGTTTTCCAGTTCGAATTGGCGTTGTGCCCCTCATTCTTTCCCATATTGTGGGCAAAGAATGGGTCATTTGTTGTAGGTAGAAGAGGAATGGTGTACTAATATTGGTACCAGAAGAACGCGCCTTCAAGGGATGAAGAGGAACTTGGCGCGCTACACACATGTTGGATCGTGGAGTAACACATTTAGGAAAGGTATGGACAGCACTTGCGATCGGGAGCATTGGATATTCTGGGCCAGGAGGTACTATCCTATTTTTAACCTAGATGATAGGAAATATTGGTGTAATAATACTCCTAAAAATGAACCAATTCTGGAGATGGAATGGCCGGCTGAAGGGGTAGGAGGAGGCCAGATTTTTTTTAACACCATGTGTGCATGCACTGAAGGCTTGCACACATGTTGTTAAATTCATTTTTTATAGCTTGATGGTCCAGAATACATACAAGTTTGTCACACGTTAAGACAAAGAATGTTTTCCAGTTCAAATTGGCGTTGTGCCCCTCATTCTTTCCCATATTGTGGGCAAAGAATGGGTCATTTGTTGTAGGTAGAAGAGGAATGGTGTACTAATATTGGTACCAGAAGAACGCGCCTCCAAGGGATGAAGAGGAACTTGGCGCGCTACACACATGTTGGATCGTGGAGTAACACATTTAGGAAAGGTATGGACAGCACTTGCGATCGGGAGCGTTGGATATTCTGGGCCAGCAGGTACTATCCTATTTTTAACCTAGATGATAGGAAATATTGGTGTAATAATACTCCTAAAAATGCACCAATTCTGGAGATTGAATGGCCGGCTGAACGGGTAGGAGGAGGCCGGATTTTTTTTAACACCATGTGTGCATGCACTGAAGGCTTGCACACATGTTGTTAAATTCATTTTTTATAGCTTGATAGTCCAGAATACATACAAGTTTGTCACACGTTAAGACAAAGAATGTTTTCCAGTTCGAATTGGCTTTGTGCCCCTCATTCTTTCCCATATTGTGGGCAAAGAATGGGTCATTTGTTGTAGGTAGAAGAGGAATAGTGTACTAATATTGGTACCAGAAGAACGCGCCTCCAAGGGATGAAGAGGAACTTGGCGCGCTACACACCTGTTGGATCGTGGAGTAACACATTTAGGAAAGGTATGGACAGCACTTGCGATCGGAAGCGTTGGACATTCTGGGACAGCAGGTACTATCCTATCTTTAAACTAGATGTTAGGAAATATTGGTGTAATAATACTCCTAAAAAAGCACCAATTCTGGAGATGGAATGGCCGGCTGAAGGGGTAGGAGGAGGCCGGATTTTTTTTAATACCATGTGTGCATGCACTGAATGCTTGCACACATGTTGTTAAATTCATTTTTTATAGCCTGATAGTCCAGAATACATACAAGTTTGTCACACGTTAAGACAAAGAATGTTTTCCAGTTCGAATTGGCGTTGTGCCCCTCATTCTTTCCCATATTGTGGGCAAAGAATGGGTCATTTGTTGTAGGTAGAAGAGGAATGGTGTACTAATATTGGCACCAGAAGAACGCGCCTCCAAGGGATGAAGAGGAACTTGGCGCGCTACACACATGTTGGATTGTGGAGTAACACATTTTGGAAAGGTATGGACAGAACTTGCGATTGGGAGCGTTGGATATTCTGGGCCAGCACGTACTATCCTATCTTTAAACTAGATGTTAGGAAATATTGGTGTAATAATACTCCTAAAAATGCACCAATTCTGGAGATGGAATGGCCGGCTGAACGGGTAGGAGGAGGCCGGATTTTTTTTAATACCATGTGTGCATGCACTGAATGCTTGCACACATGTTGTTAAATTCATTTTTTATAGCCTGATAGTCCAGAATACATACAAGTTTGTCACACGTTAAGACAAAGAATGTTTTCCAGTTCGAATTGGCGTTGTGCCCCTCATTGTTTCCCATATTGTGGGCAAAGAATGGGTCATTTGTTGTAGGTAGAAGAGGAATGGTGTACTAATATTGGTACCAGAAGAACGCGCCTCCAAGGGATGAAGAGGAACTTGGCGCGCTACACACATGTTGGATTGTGGAGTAACACATTTTGGAAAGGTATGGACAGCACTTGCGATCGGGAACGTTGGATATTCTGGGCCAGCAGGTACTATCCTATTTTTAACCTAGATGATAGGAAATATTGGTGTAATAATACTCCTAAAAATGCACCAATTCTGGAGATGGAATGGCCAACTGAACGGGTAGGAGGAGGCCGGATTTTTTTTAGCACCATGTGTGCATGCACTCAAGGCTTGCACACATGTTGTTAAATTCATTTTTTATAGCCTGATAGTCCAGAATACATACAAGTTTGTCACACGTTAAGACAAAGAATGTTTTCCAGTTCAAATTGGCGTTGTGACCCTCATTCTTTCCCATATTGTGGGCAAAGAATGGGTCATTTGTTGTAGGTAGAAGAGGAATGGTGTACTAATATTGGTACCAGAGAACGCGCCTCCAAGGGATGAAGAGGAACTTGGCGCGCTACACACATGTTGGATCGTGGAGTAACACATTTAGGAAAGGTATGGACAACACTTGCGATCGGGAGCGTTGGATATTCTGGGCCAGCAGGTACTATCCTATTTTTAACCTAGATGATAGGAAATATTGGTGTAATAATACTCCTAAAAATGCACCAATTCTGGAGATGGAATGGCCAACTGAACGGGTAGGAGGAGGCCGGATTTTTTTTAACACCATGTGTGCATGCACTCAAGGCTTGCACACATGTTGTTAAATTCATTTTTTATAGCCTGATAGTCCAGAATACATACAAGTTTGTCACACGTTAAGACAAAGAATATTTTCCAGTTCGAATTGGCGTTGTGCCCCTCATTCTTTCCCATATTGTGGGCAAAGAATGGGTCATTTGTTGTAGGTAGAAGAGGAATAGTGTACTAATATTGGTACCAGAAGAACGCGCCTCCAAGGGATGAAGAGGAACTTGGCGCGCTACACACATGTTGGATCGTGGAGTAACACATTTAGGAAAGGTATGGACAGCACTTGCGATCGGGAGCGTTGGATATTCTGGGCCAGCAGGTACTATCCTATTTTTAACCTAGATGATAGGAAATATTGGTGTAATAATACTCCTAAAAATGCACCAATTCTGGAGATGGAATGGCCAACTGAACGGGTAGGAGGAGGCCGGATTTTTTTTAACACCATGTGTGCATGCACTCAAGGCTTGCACACATGTTGTTAAATTCATTTTTTATAGCCTGATAGTCCAGAATACATACAAGTTTGTCACACGTTAAGACAAAGAATGTTTTCCAGTTCGAATTGGCGTTGTGCCCCTCATTCTTTCCCATATTGTGGGCAAAGAATGGGTCATTTGTTGTAGGTAGAAGAGGAATAGTGTACTAATATTGGTACCAGAAGAACGCGCCTCCAAGGGATGAAGAGGAACTTGGCGCGCTACACACCTGTTGGATCGTGGAGTAACACATTTAGGAAAGGTATGGACAGCACTTGCGATCGGGAGCGTTGGACATTCTGGGCAAGCAGGTACTATCCTATCTTTAAACTAGATGTTAGGAAATATTGGTGTAATAATACTCCTAAAAATGCACCAATTCTGGAGATGGAATGGCCGGCTGAAGGGGTAGGAGGAGGCCGGATTTTTTTTAATACCATGTGTGCATGCACTGAATGCTTGCACACATGTTGTTAAATTCATTTTTTATAGCCTGATAGTCCAGAATACATACAAGTTTGTCACACGTTAAGACAAAAATTATGTTTTCCAGTTCGAATTGGCGTTGTGCCCCTTATTCTTTCCCATATTGTGGGCAAAGAATGGGTCATTTGTTGTAGGTAGAAGAGGAATGGTGTACTAATATTGGTACCAGAAGAACGCGCCTCCGAGGGATGAAGAGGAACTTGGCGCGCTACACACATGTTGGATTGTGGAGTAACACATTTTGGAAAGGTATGGACAGCACTTAAGATCGGGAGCGTTGGATATTCTGGGCCAGCAGGTACTATCCTATCTTTAAACTAGATGTTAGGAAATATTGGTGTAATAATACTCCTAAAAATACACCAATTCTGGAGATGGAATGGCCAACTGAACGGGTAGGAGGAGGCCGGATTTTTTTTAACACCATGTGTGCATGCACTCAAGGCTTGCACACATGTTGTTAAATTCTTTTTTTATAGCCTGATAGTCCAGAATACATACAAGTTTGTCACACGTTAAGACAAAGAATGTTTTCCAGTTCGAATTGGCGTTGTGCCCCTCATTCTTTCCCATATTGTGGGCAAAGAATGGGTCATTTGTTGTAGGTAGAAGAGGAATGGTGTACTAATATTGGTACCAGAAGAACGCGCCTCCAAGGGATGAAGAGGAACTTGGCGCGCTACACACATGTTGGATCGTGGAGTAACACATTTAGGAAAGGTATGGACAGCACTTGCGATCGGGAGCGTTGGATATTCTGGGCCAGCAGGTACTATTCTATCTTTAAACTAGATGTTAGGAAATATTGGTGTAATAATACTCCTAAAAATGCACCAATTCTGGAGATGGAATGGCCGGCTGAACGGGTAGGAGGAGGCCAGATTTTTTTTAATACCATGTGTGCATGCACTGAATGCTTGCACACATGTTGTTAAATTCATTTTTTATAGCCTGATAGTCCAGAATACATACACGTTTGTCACACGTTAAGACAAAGAATGTTTTCCAGTTCGAATTGGCGTTGTGCCCCTCATTCTTTCCCATATTGTGGGCAAAGAATAGGTCATTTGTTGTAGGTAGAAGAGGAATAGTGTACTAATATTGGCACCAGAAGAACGCGCCTCCAAGGGATGAAGAGGAACTTGGCGCGCTACACACCTGTTGGATCGTGGAGTAACACATTTAGGAAAGGTATGGACAGCACTTGCGATCGGGAGCGTTGGACATTCTGGGCAAGCAGGTACTATCCTATCTTTATACTAGATGTTAGGAAATATTGGTGTAATAATACTCCTAAAAATGCACCAATTCTGGAGATGGAATGGCCGGCTGAAGGGGTAGGAGGAGGCCGGATTTTTTTTAATACCATGTGTGCATGCACTGAATGCTTGCACACATGTTGTTAAATTCATTTTTTATAGCCTGATAGTCCAGAATACATACAAGTTTGTCACACGTTAAGACAAAAAGAATGTTTTCCAGTTCGAATTGGCGTTGTGCCCCTTATTCTTTCCCATATTGTGGGCAAAGAATGGGTCATTTGTTGTAGGTAGAAGAGGAATGGTGTACTAATATTGGTACCAGAAGAACGCGCCTCCAAGGGATGAAGAGGAACTTGGCGCGCTACACACATGTTGGATCGTGGAGTAACACATTTAGGAAAGGTATGGACAGCACTTGCGATCGGGAGCGTTGGATATTCTGGGCCAGCAGGTACTATCCTATTTTTAACCTAGATGATAGCAAATATTGGTGTAATAATACTCCTAAAAATGCACCAATTCTGGAGATGGAATGGCCGGCTGAACGGGTAGGAGGAGGCCGGATTTTTTTTTAACACCATGTGTGCATGCACTTAAGGCTTGTACACATGTTGTTAAATTCATTTTTTACAGCCTGATAGTCCAGAATACATACAAGTTTGTCACACGTTAAGACAAAGAATGTTTTCCAGTTCGAATTGGCGTTGTGCCCCTTTTTCTTTCCCATTTTTTGTTTTTTCAGAGCCCCTGTAGTTAGTGCACACCAGCGTGCCCCCTGTAGATAGTGCCCAACACAGTATAATTCTGCACATGCGCAACCAGGCAAAGCTAAGGACGCAGTAGTCCCATGACGCATTATCTGAACACCACCTCCATCAATGCTGCTGCAATAGTTTTCAAGTGCCACCATCCCAGCGTATATTAAGATTGGGTGGGGTAAGCAGAACTTAAATGGTTGCTTCTATCTAATACATTATTGGCATAACTTGTAATATGTAATATGCCATAAATGTCTGAGGTGAGGGTCCAAGCATTTTGTTAAAGGGAATGTGTTGCCTGAAAAACATGTTTTTTTTATTTAAATTAAACATATAGTGTGTAGGTGATTAAACATTGTTCCAATTTTTTTTATTTTTTTCACGAGTCAGGAAATATTATAAATTGGATTCAATTGGATTCAATTTTATAGTATTTACCATTTCTGGTCACTAGATGGAGCCATTCCCAAAATTGCAGCATTGCATGTGGTAAAGCAACCACATAGCTTTTCTGCTGCAAATTTTGGGAAAAGTGACTCGCTCTAGTGAGCTCACAGAATCCCCCCTCCCTTATCCTGGCAAGTGCCAGGAGAGGGAGGGGTTTCAATGTCTTCAAACCTCCTTACATTGTGTGCCGCCATTTTCATAGCGACTACACAGTGGAAGGAGGTTGTACTGCGAGCATACCTGCGAGGAGACGCTCTGAGGAGGACCAGGACCATCGAGGCGGACAAGGACCATCGAGGCGGACCAGGACCATCGAGGCGGACCAGGACCATCGAGGCGGACCAGGACCAGCGAGGGGACACTTCGAGGACGAGGCGGCCAAGGAAGGACGAGGTGTACCAGTGTGTCGGACGTGGAAGGACGAGCGAGGCGACGGAGGAGGAGCAGCGAGTCGGGCGAGGAGGACAAGGAAGGACGAGGTGTACCAGGGAATCGGACGTGGAAGGACGAGCGAGGCGACGGAGGAGGACGAGTGTGTCATCATTTCCAGTGTTGTAGCGTATACGTTGTGGCAGCGTATACGTTGTGGCAGCGTATACGTTGTGGCAGCGTATACCTTGTGGCAGCGTATACCTTGTGGCAGCGTATACCTTGTGTGAGCGTATACGTTGTGTGAGCGTATACGTTGTGGCAGCGTATACGTTGTGGCAGCGTATACGTTGTGGCAGCGTATACGTTGTGGCAGCGTATACCTTGTGGCAGCGTATACCTTGTGGCAGCGTATACCTTGTGGCAGCGTATACCTTGTGTGAGCGTATACCTTGTGTGAGCGTATACGTTGTGTGAGCGTATACGTTGTGTGAGCGTATACGTTGTGTGAGCGTATACGTTGTGGCAGCGTATACGTTGTGGCAGCGTATAGGTTGTGGCAGCGTATAGGTTGTGGCAGCGTATAGGTTGTGGCAGCGTATACGTTGTGGCAGCGTATACGTTGTGGCATCATACCATTGGAGGCCTGTGTCATCATACCAAGGGAGGGCAGTGGCAGCATTTACAGTGTGTCAGCATTTACAGTGTGTCAACATTTACGGTGTGGCAGCGTATACGTTGTGACAGCGTATACCTTGTGTCAGCGTATACCTTGTGTGAGCGTATACGTTGTGTGAGCGTATACGTTGTGTGAGCGTATACGTTGTGTGAGCGTATACGTTGTGGCAGCGTATACGTTGTGTCAGCGTATACGTTGTGGCAGCGTATAGGTTGTGGCAGCGTATAGGTTGTGGCAGCGTATAGGTTGTGGCAGCGTATACGTTGTGGCAGCGTATACGTTGTGGCAGCGTATACGTTGTGGCAGCGTATAGGTTGTGGCAGCGTATAGGTTGTGGCATCATACCATTGGAGGCCTGTGTCATCATACCAAGGGAGGGCAGTGGCAGCATTTACAGAGTGGCAGCATTTACAGAGTGGCAGCATTTACAGAGTGGCAGCATTTACAGTGTGTCAACATTTACGGTGTGGCAGCATTTACGGTGTGGCAGCGTATACGTTGTGACAGCGTATACGTTGTGTCAGCGTATACGTTGTGTCAGCGTATACGTTGTGTCAGCGTATACGTTGTGGCAGCGTATAGGTTGTGGCAGCGTATAGGTTGTGGCAGCGTATAGGTTGTGGCAGCGTATACGTTGTGGCAGCGTATAGGTTGTGGCAGCGTATAGGTTGTGGCAGCGTATAGGTTGTGGCAGCGTATAGGTTGTGGCAGCGTATAGGTTGTGGCATCATACCATTGGAGGCCTGTGTCATCATACCAAGGGAGGGCAGTGGCAGCATTTACAGAGTGGCAGCATTTACAGAGTGGCAGCATTTACAGAGTGGCAGCATTTACAGAGTGTCAACATTTACGGTGTGTCAGCGTTTACGGTGTGTCAACGTTTACGGTGTGGCAGCGTATACGGTGTGGCAGCGTATACGTTGTGTCAGCGTATACGTTGTGTCAGCGTATAGGTTGTGTCAGCGTATAGGTTGTGGCAGCGTATAGGTTGTGGCAGCGTATAGGTTGTGGCATCATACCATTGGAGGCCTGTGTCATCATACCAAGGGAGGGCAGTGGCAGCATTTACAGTGTGGCATCATTTACAGTGGCAGCATTTACAGTGTGTCAGCATTTACAGTGTGTCAACATTTACGGTGTGGCAGCATTTACGGTGTGGCAGCGTATACGTTGTGACAGTGTATACGTTGTGTCAGCGTATACGTTGTGTCAGCGTATACGTTGTGTCAGCGTATACGTTGTGGCAGCGTATAGGTTGTGGCAGCGTATAGGTTGTGGCAGCGTATAGGTTGTGGCAGCGTATACGTTGTGGCAGCGTATACGTTGTGGCAGCGTATAGGTTGTGGCAGCGTATAGGTTGTGGCAGCGTATAGGTTGTGGCAGCGTATAGGTTGTGGCATCATACCATTGGAGGCCTGTGTCATCATACCAAGGGAGGGCAGTGGCAGCATTTACAGAGTGGCAGCATTTACAGAGTGGCAGCATTTACAGAGTGACAGCATTTACAGAGTGGCAGCATTTACAGTGTGTCAACATTTAGAGTCTGGCAGCATTTACGGTGTGTCAGCATTTACGGTGTGGCAGCGTATACGTTGTGACAGCGTATACATTGTGTCAGCGTATACGTTGTGTCAGCGTATACGTTGGGTCAGCGTATACGTTGTGTCAGCGTATACGTTGTGTCAGCGTATAGGTTGTGGCAGCGTATAGGTTGTGGCAGCGTATAGGTTGTGGCATCATACCATTGGAGCCCTGTGTCATCATACCAAGGGAGGGCAGTGGCAGCATTTACAGTGTGGCAGCATTTACATTGTGGCATCATTTACAGTGGCAGCATTTAGAGTGTGGCAGCATTTAGAGTGTGGCAGGATTTCCAGTGTGGCAGCATTTCCAGTGTGGCAGCATTTCCAGTGTGGCAGCATTTCCAGTGTGGCAGCATTTAGAGTGTGGCAGCATTTAGAGTGTGGCAGCTATTTGTACATCACTTTATCTAATCCCACAATGTGTGTGACTTTTTGAACAGCAGTTTACCAGGAGGAGAGGGAGCGCGCCAGTGAAAACACAACCGTGAGGAGTGTATTCGAGGAGCATAGATACTTTGAACAGGTGCGGGAGCAAGGGGACTACCCTAAACGTACAATAATTGCAAATTATGGTTTTTTATATATATTATTGTACTTTTTTTAACAGGAGGCAAAGCAACGCTATCAGATACAGACGACGACAGCAGCAACCAGAGCGGATTACCACCGTGGAGACGAACAGGCCATTCTGAGCAGCATAAGTAACGAATTATAGAAAGTAAGTAATCCCTAACATAGGGAGTTAATATAAACATACATGACACACAAGTTCACCAGAGGAGCCAAACTATGCAGAGTGATCAGACAGGGATGTCATTCTTCCAAAGCGACCATGTTGCGCATAGTGCAACGCTTGAAGTTGATCAATCCATTGATACATTTTTTATTTTATTCTTCTGTAGGAAATATAACTTTGACATGCCGCATGATTGGCTGAAATGTTCTGTAATACAATGTGAAGGTACGGTGGTATTATGTGACAAAGCAAGGTGTTTTCACCTGCTGCTAAAGGTCCGGTTGGATGATGAGATGAGAAAAAAAAAGTTGTTTTCATCTGCTGATGAAGGTCCAGTTCGATGATGTGACAAAGCAAGGTGTTTTCACCTGCTGCTAAAGGCTCCGGTTTGATGATGAGATGAGGAAAAAAAAGTTGTTTTCATCTGCTGGTGAAGGTCCAGAAACATGATGTGACGAAGCAAGGTTTTTTCATCTGCTGATAACTTCTTTGTGATTGTCGTTGACATGTGTGTATTTTCAATGTAAATCTCTTTTACATTTTCGTCTTCCAATTTCTACTTTTATATGTTGGTCCCTATCCGTCAATGTTGACTTTTTAACTGAACTCTTTTTTTGTGACTATGTAACCAAAACTTTTTGTGTTCTGCATGTAAATTTTATATTTGTGTTTATGATGGAACACTTCTTCTGTGTTACTTTGGAAGGCAGTTATGGCTTCATCAATAAAAAAAAATTGGTTTATAAATGCTATTCTCTTTAATTCACTGTCTCTATTACATAAAAAAAAAAAAAAAAAAATGGGTTGGTCAGCCAAAAAACCTATACTCAAACATTGACATGGTGAAACTGTCTGCCACTGAGATCATTGACGGTTTTACAATGATCGTCTAAAACTACACACTATTTTGTGCCTTGGTCAACCGTAAATTTCCAGTGCCAAACAGTTACCTATAAACAATGTAACATGTTGAATACTCACTTCTCCACATGACAATCTACAACACACCATAGGCCACATTTGTGTGATAAATATGGGTGACTTCGCACGCGGTGACCCAAGAACTGCCACAAATCTGATGTTATGTCTTCAAAAACACGCTGTGGTTAATATAATTTTTGACAAACTCTCGAGTTTTACTCTTGCACTTTGAAAAGGCAAACTCACACATCTCAATTTGAATAGTAAGTATGGTAGTACACAAATATACCTCATTCGGGGTATCAACTATCTTTATGTAATCCCTCGTTATTACCGTAATGATCTTTTCTCATGCCATAATATTTACATTTACTTTTTTGATAGAAATGCCGTCGTGCATTGTCTCTGGTTGTGACAGTCGGTCTAATCGAGCTACTTACTCTCAAGGAGTGACCCTGCATGTTTTTCCAGGCAACATTGACAAGATAAAAGTTTGGCTCCAACAGGCCAGACAATCGTTGGACAATCTAGATGCACTCTCACAAAGAATTTTGGATGGGAAAAAACAAGATTTATTTAGACTATGTTCAAAACACTTTGCAGAAGACTGTTATGTTTTTAAGTCGGAAAAGAAGATACGATGGCTGAAGGAAAGTGCAATTCCCACGATATTCCCTTATCAGGAAACAGAGTGTCCACCATCTAAACGGAAACGTACCGAAGAGGAACACACTTATTCTTGTGCAACACAATGCATGCAATTGCCTTTGCCTACTACATCCACCAACAGAATTACATACGCTTCGACCGGTACCTCAATGCAAAACGATCCACCAACGTCAATGTCCAAAGTCATGGGAGTGAAACATGTAAAAATTGGTGTCAAGAGGAAATTTTTTGAAAGAAATGCAGCAACAAACACCCGACAGACGACATTGGCAACGAGAGCCACCAACACACCTTTCAAAAGCAAAAGAGATGCAACCACTCAATCACACATCTTCACAGTGGATACAGGATGCCAGTTTCCAGAGGAAGAACTTTCTTTTGATAACCAAATAACAATGAAGTTGGATCATTTTTACCCATCAAAGTTCTCAACCCCCCGCTTACAAAGACAAACATCAAGCAAAGTCATATTGGAGGATCCAGAGGAAAGCTTTGTTTCTTCTACTGTCATAAATGATACAAGAGATCTGGACTACGAACCACCAGATTCTAGTTTATCATTTGACAACGTGACAACAAATTTGTTTTCAGAACGAGCAGATGAAGACCTAGTAAAAGAGCGGAAATTTTTGGTTTTTGAATCGGCTTTAGATGTACTGGTTGCTCAGTGCGCGTGTTTCTGTGGCCACAAAATAGAAAACACAGTCAAATTCCTTCAAGGTACCTATCTTTCACTACAAGGGAAATGTCCCAATGGACATGATTCTTTTTGGGAAAGTCAACCAAAGTGTAATCGTATCCCGGTTGGGAATGTTCTGATTGCAGCTTCCATTTTATTTAATGGTGGGAACTATGCCAAGATGTCTGACATTTGTAAATCGATTGGGATGCAATTTATTTCACATTCCACTTACTTTCGTCACCAACGAAAATTATTATTTCCAGTGGTGGACATTCACTGGAAACAAGAAAAAATGGAACTTCATAAAGAAATCAAAGAAACACCATTGTGTCTCCTTGGTGACGGACAATGTGATAGCCCTGGGCATAATGCAAAATATTGTGTGTACACATTGATGGATTACAAGAGCGACAAGATTGTTGACTTTGAAATCGTTCAGGTTACACAAACCACATCTTCTGTGGCTATGGAAAGTTTGGCCTTTCAAAACTGTCTTAACCGTGTTATTCAAGATGGGCTCAATGTGTATGTTCTTGCAACAGACCGTCATGTCTCCATACGTAAAAAAATACGTGAACAATACCCAGAGATTGGACATCAATTTGATATATGGCATTATGCAAAGTCCATTCGGAAGAAGCTGAAGGCTGCAAGTAAAAAAAAAAGCTGTTCCCAAATTGTTGATTGGATCACGTCAATAACCAATCATTTTTGGTACTGCTGTAGTACTGCTTGCGGTAATGTGGATGTGCTGCGGGAAAAATGGCTCTCTGTACTTCAACATATTTGTAATGTACATGAATTCCCGGGGGACATTCTCACACAATGTGATCACAGATGTTTAGACATTGATGACGATCGCAAACACAATTGGATGTCAACAACATCGGCAGCCTATCAGGAGCTTGAAAAGATTGTAAAAGATAAACAATTATTGAAAGACTTGCCCCACTTGTCATCTTTCTGTCATACAGGAAAAATCGAGGTATTCCACAGCTTTATTCTAAAATACAGACCAAAAAGAATACATTTTGCTTTAGACGGAATGGAAGCACGGACAAAACTTGCTGTTTTGGCCCATAATCATAATACAAAACGGGAACAATCTAGAGTCCACCGACAGACCACAAAGTCGGATCGGCTTGGTAGCATGAGGTATAATGTAGTTTTCTCTAAACTAAGCAAAAAATGGACTGCAAAGAAAGAGTACGTACCAATGTCTTTCTCACACCTCTTTCCTATGTTTGTAAATGTGATCAAATTGACAAAACAAGAAATTGAACATAGTTGGCAAACACGTACATTGACCCTACCACCAAACATAGCCACAGAACCACGTCCGGATAAAGCATCAACTGTTCTAGCTCACAAGTCACGTTTTTAATGTACTGAACTATGTTGTGTTTGCCCTTCTACAAAAAAAGCGTACAACTATTTGCCACTATTTATATTGCCTGTCACTGTAATAATTTGTAAGCAAACTATCTGTGGATATTGGGTGTTGATTCTGGGATTTAGTCTGATTGCCATATTTGGAGTCGGGAAGGAATTTCCCCCACTAATGAAGAACAAAACGTAAATAACCCTGGGTTTTCGCCTTCCTCTGAATCAACACTAGCACTTTATATCCTGTATATTTTGTTTTGTTATGTACAATACTTATGCTGTGTTAATATATTATAATAAATAAACATCTAAAGTTTGGATTTTAAATTTTTTTTATTGAAAAATATAGCATAGTAAAGTAAACAAACACATTTCAAAAATCGCCCATTTCAGAAGCATTATTGTCAGTGGCTAGCTTGAAACCAACATATACTTGATTTTCTTCTGGAAACATTGCTCTGACTTTCTGAACTGCACATGCTGGAATAGTACGCCTGTTTTTTCGTCCAAGGTAACCGTGAACCCACACGGTGAACATTCTGTATGCAACCTTCCGTAAGGACCTATACATCATAAAAAAAAATTTTTTAGGCAATCATATTTGCACACTATACAGACCACAATCGTATACTGTCACCCCTTACATGGTAAGATTATTTACAATAATACATAACGGCTCACAAACGCTGGAGCGACAGACATTCTTTAATTGGTGCGTGGAACAAGATCAAAATTTACTTCTATTGTTACAGGGACCACATAAGATTTGTCAGACACATATTAGACACATGCATGCTGCTGAAAGCACACATAAGAATATTTATTTGAGCAATAAGGTTAGGATCACAATACCATCATTGAAACTTGACTGGAACACAAACTAATTTCCTTACCTGTTATTTAGCGGTGCTTGACGTGTTGGACCCAAACATCTATAGCTTTCACATAGGGTCAGTTGTTCCTTGTCCAGACATGTGCCAATAAAAGTATGATGCTCTGTAATGCACCTCATCGGCTCATCTTCCTCCATTTTGTTTAGCACATTACGTATATCTTTGCAACAGACGCATTCCTCTTCTGTCGGCAAATTAATGCAGTTCCCACACTGACACCACGATTCCACCGGTTTCACGGACGCTGAAGGAGTTTGTCTGGCACTCTGTTCTGCCCGTTTTCTCATTGGCTGTTGTACAAGAATTAGATTTGGATCCTGATATTTTGGACACCTTGCTCGTAGTTCCTGCTCTAATATTGCTCTCTAAAAAAAAATAAAAAAATTGGCACAATAAAATCCAATGTAAGTGAAGATTATACAGATTGTGACAACAGTACAGAAAGGAACAGATGGACATTGACTTATTTATCATTGATTTTTGGAGTGGACATGTACATCTAATAATTAAATTTTTCAAGCTAAAAATGTGACCCCAAACATAGGTATATTCCATAGTGTGCGCTCCACTAACGTCAATGGTGAAGGTGAGTGAAAAGACCATAAAAATATAGGAACCAATATTCGGAATGGAATGGAGGACCAAAAGTTGGCTTACAAATTACACTTTTCTACCGGTTTGGTTTCCATTCAAACAAGTATATGGGGGTGTGCTTGGCCCCCCACAAATGCAAGAGTCAGCGTGCTATCCCACAGCACAGTGAAGCATTTCACAGACATCAACTGCACAAAGTCTTACCTCCTGGGCTCTTTTTGCTTTCTCCTCTGGGGTAAATGTTGGTGGTATTCGTTTTGCTATTGGTTTATTGTCATCAATGGATTTCCGACTTCTCTTGGGCGCCATAACTGACAATTTGAAACAAAAGTTGATACATATCTCTCCCAAGACGTCAAATAAAAAACAGTATACGCTGCCACATGCCTCCCTGCATATGCTGACACACAACTTCCTTTGATATAATGGCACACCACCTTACTTGGTATGATGCCACACAATATCCCTGTATAGGATGCCACACAAGCTCATTTGATAAGATGCCACACACTATCCCTGTATATGATGCCACCCAATATCCCAGTATAGGATGCCACACAAGCTCATTTGATCGGATGACAGACAATATCCCTGTAAATGTTGCCACACTAGAAATGCGGACACACTAGAAATGCGACCACACCGTAAATGCTGCCACACTATAAATGCTGCCACACTGTAAATGCTGCCACACTGTAAATGCTGCCACAGCCCTCCGCTGGTATGATGACACAGGTCTCCGCTGGTATGATGCCACACCGTACATGCAGCCACACCGTACATGCAGCCACACCGTACATGCAGCCACACCGTAAATGCTGCCACACCGTAAATGCTACCACACCGTAAATGCTGCCACACCGTAAATGCTGCCACACCGTAAATGCTGCCACACTATAAATGCTGCCACACAATAAATGCTGCCACACTGTAAATGCTGCCACACTGTAAATGCTGCCACAGGCCTCCGCTGGTATGATGACACAGGCCTCCGCTGGTATGATGACACAGGGCTCCGCTGGTATGATGCCACACTGTACATGCAGCCACACCGTACATGCAGCCACACCGTACATGCAGCCACACCGTAAATGCTGCCACACCGTAAATGCTGCCACACCGTAAACGCTGCCACACCGTAAATGCTGCCACACCGTAAATGCTGCCACACTGTAAATTCTGCCACACTGTAAATGCTGCCACAGCCCTCCGCTGGTATGATGACACAGGTCTCCGCTGGTATGATGACACAGGCCTCCGCTGGTATGATGACACAGGGCTCCGCTGGTATGATGCCACACCGTACATGCAGCCACACCGTACATGCAGCCACACCGTAAGTGCTGCCACACCGTAAATGCTACCACACCGTAAATGCTGCCACACCGTAAATGCTGCCACACTATAAATGCTGCCACACTATAAATGCTGCCACACTGTAAATGCTGCCACACTGTAAATGCTGCCACAGTCCTCCGCTGGTATGATGACACAGGTCTCCGCTTGTATGATGACACAGGGCTCCGCTGGTATGATGCCACACCGTACATGCAGCCACACCGTACATGCTGCCACACTGTAAATGCTGCCACACCGTAAATGCTGCCACACTGTAAATGCTGCCACACTGTAAATGCTGCCACAGCCCTCCGCTGGTATGATGACACAGGTCTCCGCTGGTATGATGCCACACCGTACATGCAGCCACACCGTACATGCTGCCACAATATAAATGCTGCCACACCGTAAATGCTGCCACACTGTAAATGCTGCCACACTGTAAATGCTGCCACAGCCCTCCGCTGGTATGATGACACAGGTCTCCGCTGGTATGATGACACAGGCCTCCGCTGGTATGATGACACAGGGCTCCGCTGGTATGATGCCACACCGTACATGCAGCCACACCGTACATGCAGCCACACCGTAAATGCTGCCACACCGTAAATGCTGCCACACTATAAATGCTGCCACACCGTAAATGCTGCCACACTGTAAATGCTGCCACAGTCCTCCGCTGGTATGATGACACAGGTCTCCGCTGGTATGATGACACAGGGCTCCGCTGGTATGATGCCACACCGTACATGCAGCCACACCGTACATGCTGCCACACCGTAAATGCTGCCACACTGTAAATGCTGCCACACCGTAAATGCTGCCACACCGTAAATGCTGCCACACCATAAATGCTGCACACTATAAATGCTGCCACACCATAAATGCTGCCACACCGTAAATGCTGCCACACCGTAAATGCTGCCACACTATAAATGCTGCCACACCGTAAATGCTGCCAGACTGTAAATGCTGCCACACTGTAAATGCTGCCACAGCCCTCCGCTGGTATGATGACACAGGTCTCCGCTGGTATGATGCCACACCGTACATGCAGCCACACCGTACATGCAGCCACACCGTACATGCAGCCACACCGTACATGCAGCCACACCGTAAATGCTGCCACACCGTAAATGCTACCACACCGTAAATGCTGCCACACTGTAAATGCTGCCACACCGTAAATGCTGCCACACTATAAATGCTGCCACACAATAAATGCTGC